>NW_019384734.1:445989-485718 GCF_000671375.1 Centruroides sculpturatus | reverse complement strand
CCCCTATAAGATCATTGATTTTTCCGTTTTATCTGAATTACATGTTGTACGAGTCACTTAGATTTTACAAATACGTGTGCCGGGCTGTGAACGGCTCACATATTTGTAAAATCTAAGTGACTCGTACAACATGTAATTCAGATAAAACGGAAAAATCAATGATCTTATAGGGGGATCGACTGTATATTCATCACAACATTCCAATTAAACTAGTTTTAAATCTCTAGTTTTTTTACTACCTTTTTTTTTCTATTTGATAACCATCCACCAAAAATGAAGAAAACAAATCATCCATAGACAATTTATTATAGGAAATAGTTTTTTATTATTATTAGTGAATTTTTTTTAAGGTTTAATATATTTTAATAATTAAAATTGCAAAAAATTTAACACTACTTTTATTTTGAAATAGCATAATTTTTTTTTCAAAATTTTAGTTTGATAACATTTTTTTGGGAAGATGCATCACATTAGTTAATATAATTTTAGTTATCTCTACTAATGTCAAGTTTATTATTGATTTTTATAAAGCAAAAAGAAACCACTAGTTTGTTATGTGAAGCATATAGTATACTGCTTAATGATTTTAAATCATTTATTTTTTTATTAAGGCTGAAATTTGAACATAAGTTATTCCTTTAGCTTTGAGTTATTTTAGTTTTTTCAATATACAGTTGAACTAAATTAATATATAAATATTTATATTTAGAAAATGAATTTTAATAGTTTAAGTGCATTCACAAGATTTTATCAGTTAAATATTAAGGACTAAGATAAACTGTTCATTTTAATTATAAGAATTTAACTCAAGTGGATCATCAAATATAGGATTTCCTTTTTATTGATATTTCTTGCTGAAATGATAATGGCAGTTAAATGAGTGTCTTTAACAGCTGTGTTTTTTTTCTAGTTTTTGTATGTTATCTGCTAGTTACTTTACTAGATTTACTTTAAAATTAATCAAATTTTCCTTCCTTTTTTTATAAAAAGATATGATTTAGAAAATTTAAATTATAAATTCAAAAAACTTAAAATAACCACAAAGAAAAACTTGCATGGTAACTGACATATAATAGAAGTTGTTCAAATAATGAATTTTTTTAATAGTATGTATTGAGTTTTGTACATACATTTTTTTTTTAGAAACTAAAATTTGTTACATATATTTATTTATTTCAACCATATTAGGAAAATGTCTATAAAAATGTGTTCTCTAACAATGCTAAACTTAGATTAAGGCTACATCCTATGTGGCAGTGACGATGGGTGGAAAGAATCTTTATACGTGCTTCCAGCTTGCAAGCGACCTCTCTCCAGAGTGGACACGTGTTGTTTACAAAATGGTGGCAAGATGATTTCATCAAATGCTTACAATGGAAAATAGTTTTCTATATTGTATTACTGAAACTTTTAACAAGCAAGACATGATATTTGTAATAAACGTCATCAGTTTGAATTTCACCATTTGTCTCATGAAATAAGACAGTTCAGCTTTCTTTTGGAAGCATGAGCAGTGGAAATGTCAATAAAACTTGCTTGGTAGTTGCTTCCTGAACACGCGTTTTAGAATCATCTGGTGGTCACTGCAGGCTAAACTTGGTTACTCTGGACAAGCACATTCTCTGTCTGCTCTGCTAGGTAGCATGTTCATGCACATGGTCTCTTGACACTGCCACATAGGACTTACCCTAAGGAAAACCAAATCATCTTTCATTATTTAAAAACTTTTAGTAAACAATTTTATTACAAATAAGTACTTTTCAACATTTTGAAATGTTTAAAGTACTTATTTGTTGTTAGATGCCTAATTTTGTCACTTGCTATAGATTTTAAATTGTTTTGGAATTTAATTTACATTTCTTAATGCTTAGTAATCTTTCAAAATTTGAAATATATAACTTTAGGATTACATTACAGGATTTCTAGATAATGTTTCTAGATATTTTTGTTTGCTATCAAAAATGTAATGTTTTATAGATATCATTTCAAAATTTTAAACAGTAGAATGTTCAAGTTTTGAAATTATCTTGTTTACTGTTTAATACAATGAAACCTGAAGCAGGTCCCTAAATGAGGCCAAAAACATCTTTCAGAAAAAAAGTTTTATCATAACATGTAAGGAAGTGATCTTTTATTTTGAGGATTCTTTAATTTGATTTCTAGATGTATAATTGTATGGTCTTTTTAAGTCTTGTCATTGTTGATTTTTAATTCACTTGAAAGTTTTGGAAAATACATGCATTTTTTTAAAAATGCAAAATCAAGTGGTTGTAACTGCTTCACATGTAAAGTTTTTTTTTTGTTCTTTCCTGTTAATGGGATGCCAGTTGTAACTTTAATCCAATGGGCAATACTGTCATCTGCCTTGCTCTGCTAAGACTATTGTATTTAACTGTTTAGCCCATGTGATTGTGCCAGCTTCGAGTAGCCCACTTGACTGTACTTGGATGTTGTATTGTTTTAGGGGTGTGGGGGGCTTGCTCCACCTAGGCTTCGGTGCTCACTATTGCTCGCATAGAAGCGCACTTCTAAGTGTGAAGCATGTAGAATAGAAAGTATACTGATACATGTTAAAAACTGATCTTTGGATGCAAATATCTTGCAAAGGGTCAACAATTCTGGGGGTGGTGCAAAACTCCTGATTCAGCGTCTGAATCTTATCCATAGCTGTACATATCAGCTGGCATCCCGTTAACAGAAAAATGCAAATTTTCTTTTTATACTTTCTAGAATTACAGAATTAGACATTGTCATATCCTGTTGTCTAATTAATAAACTTCAGTAACTGAATAGTTTGGAAATGAAATAAATTAACCATAATTTTAACTTTTGTACACTAACTTATACCTTTCTGAGCTGAAAATTACTAAAAACTGCCAGTTATATTAATCAGTAAATTTGACAATATACTTGCATGTTAGTGGAGTTGGATTAAAATTTAATTCCGAGCAAATAGATTATAAATTTCAAAAAGTTATCTAATAAATTTTAGACATCAAAACTTTTAGTTTGAATTCTTTAAATCTATCTGATTTTGACCTTTTTTTAATTTTTGGAAATTAATCTTGTGTTTATATAACAAAATTCAACTGGCAAACTGAATGTATTATTTAAATTTAACAAAATTTAAATTCATACCACTACTAAATATTTTTATAATTCTTTTTAAATTTTAGATTTTTTTACAATTAAATGAATATTTTAAGTTATATAGGATAATTTTGTAACCTGAAATGTCTTTAGTGTGCCAATATTTTTGGTTTCAGTATTCTTCTGTTCAATTTGCAAAACATTAAAAATTTTTATTCACCTTAAACATTGAGCAACTTTCATGCCTCTCTACACTTCAACACAACTCGCATTTCGCTATTACTAAATGGAGTTTAACCTTTTACAAGAAAAATTTTAAAAGGAACTCTAAGAAATAGTGAAGAGTAATTTTTTTACTATTTTTATTCATTGTTACTAAATAAATAACATTTAAAAAGTACAGGTAGCTCTCGGTTTACGCCGCAGTTCCGTTCCTACAAAAGCCAGCGCAAATCGAATCGGCGTAAAACGAACCCATATTTACACTGAGGTATAGGTTAGGTTCCACATAAGTGAAAAATACGCAAATAATTTTGTTTATTAATACAATATAATACAAAGTACAAATAAATTTAATTTTTAAAATGTATTTTATCATAAAATAAAGTTAAATGTTTTTATTAAAAATTTTAGTTTCGGATCTCTTACATTTTTCGGAAAAAGTATCCATCTTTAATTGTTTACATTTTTGTTTTCTTTCATTGAGAATTTCGGAATATGGTCGAAAAGATGTGACGATGCTCCTTTTTACATTCGCACTTCGCTTCCAATCATTATCTAACTCACAAAGTTCAACCGTCAAACTTTCCATAGTTGAAAGGATACGTTAACCCGACGTAGAGCTACGGACGAGCGACGACACTGATTGGTCGACCACCGGTCGCTGTAGCACATATGTAAGGTCAGTTTGAGCAGGGAAAATTAAGGAGAGATAGATATCGTCTGGCCAATGAGAAGTAGATTTGTCTCACTAATGACAGTTTGTGATCGCCGGAAGTGCTACTGCGTCATAAGGTGTTTTCCCGAACGAACTGATACGGGATAAATTCAATGGCGCTATGGATTCGGACGCCATTTATTGGACTATTAAGTTTGATAACTTGACTCGTGGGTACCTGAACATTTAGTATTTTAATATTAATTTAATGCAAATGTATACATACCCAATAGTATTAAACAGAAAAAATAAATATATTCAATAAAAATCTTTGTTTTAACGAATGTACAATGTTGCGGCTCGGTAAATACGTCAACACTGAAACGAAAATCAGTCTGGCATAGGGAAAATCGGGGAATTACACAGCAAAATCGCGAATTGTGCAGCGGCGTTATTGTGAATCAGCGTAAACCGAGGGCTACCTGTACCCAACTTTTCAGCAAAAATTGTAACAATTTTAATTTGTGTATTTGAATAAATTTTTTCGGACTTTAAATGCTATGTTACTAGTTAATAATAAACATATTTTTCCATTTAGGAATATTAAAAGTGTTTCTTAATATTTTAATTTTAAGATTCCTACTAAATATTTGAATTTTTTTTAAAGAATTTGAGGAGAATTGACACTGTACATAATCAGCTTTTTCTTAAATGAATTTTTGTTAAAAAAAAAGAAACTAATCCTTAATCTATACTTTGTGTGAGAAATGAGTGAAACCTGATACCATACATAAAGAGAAGTTAAGAGTTTATTAATGAGCAGTTTTTTCCTTCTTTCTTCTTTACCAAACATTTTTCTTTAGTAGTAATCACATTTTGCAATTTTTAGCCATGACAGACTGCTTTAACTGCAACAGATAAAGTTGCATAAGGAAATTAGTAGTCATAGACTTGATGCAGCTACAACATATTAGAATTTTATTTAATTTTTAATTAATGATTAACCAACATCATTGTATAATTAGGAAAATGAACTATGTAGATTCACTTTTTCATTATTTGGGTGAAGAGAGATTCTAATTTTAAAGGAGAAATTCCTAGAGGCATTTGTAATTATGGATTAATTCTATAAATTGTGATTACAACTCAGTATTCCGATTTGCTTCCATTTTAGTCATAATGACCAACTTTGCAAGTGCATAGATATTTGTTTGTTGAAATCTGTGTGAGAACAAGCTCTTTCGTTGTGTGTACTTGTGCAGTATTTGGAAGGGTTTGCCAGTTGATGGGAATAGTTGTTGCAGTTGCCTGTACTGCTGACAAATGCAAAGTGTAACCAATGCTTTAATCTACATTATTTTTTTTCCTGTGACTTAAAACATGTACTTTTGTAGACTCCAAAACAAAATTTCAAGTTAATTTTATCTGTCAGAGATTCTGTAAGAGCTTAGTCTGTGTATGTACAGGTAACCCCCGTATAACACGGCACTTCTATAGCACGGATTCGCTCTAACACGATTCGAGAATTGGTACCATCCCCCGTATAACACAGTACTTTTATAGCACGGATTCACTCTGACACGGTTTGAGAATTGGGTAAAACCCTCGTACAACAGGAAATGTAATAAATTTTTACATACTTAACTAATAATAGTTCACGAAAATTATTATTTTCGTGAACTATTAGTACTTAAGTATGTAAATTTTCTCTTCTCGCCTTCTGTCGATACAGGTGGTCCTTCTTGAAACTTGTTTCAATGTTGCCAGATCGCGACGCTTCTGCTTCTGATGTTGCCGAATGTTTTTCCCTTATTCCATACTTGCTTTATTCTTCATAAGTGCTTAGCACCATATAAGGAAATTTATAAAGACTTTTTAACTAGAAGCAAGCAATCTAAAATTACATACATTTTGCAAAAGGTAAAGCATGGATCTGAAGATAATGCAGAAAAATGCTCAGAGGATAAGGATAACTTGCCAAAAAGAAAACGCTCTCGGTTAATTAATAGTGTTTTTAGTGATGACGAAGAAAATATTGTTTAATTTATATTAATATGTATCACTTAAAAAAATTTTAATGAAGATATTTATCTTAATTATGAAAATATACTAGCATGTTTTTTAATTTTTGGAACCTAACCCTCCTTTTCGTATTAGTTCTTTGTTTCGTATAACACGGATTCGCATAACACGGCAATTTTTTGGAACGTAACTACCGTGTTATACGGGGGTTACCTGTATTTGAAGAAATATGTAAAAATGTGAACTCAAAAGATTGACTGTTCAAATATTAAAACTTTTTGTAAGGTAAGAAATTTTTTAATTTTAGAAGTAAAATTTTTAAGAAGAGGAGTTAAATTTGATTTTTTTTACTTCTCACTAAAACTTGTCATAAATTTTCATAAATCAAATGTCCATGTTCATCCCTCAATAAATGTCAAATATTCAATGATCAATATTAAAAAAATGTATTGATTGCCTTTTTCCTATGACAGTAGACAGCCTTTTGATATGATATATATACTGTGATTTGATTTTTATCAATTATTATACAAGGTGCAGTATAATGAAATTTACAATGAAACCAAATCTTACTTGTAAAGTTTTTAAAATTATCTACTCTTAAGTGGATTTAACTTTTTTATTTTTTCAATTTCAGGTTCGATCTGATACTGTTGATCTAACCGACCAATCACTTATTGTTGATATATCTGATGCATTAAGTGAAAGAGATAAAGTTAAATTTACTGTCCATACAAAGGTAAGAGATTTAAAACATCTTTCTTTTTTTAAATATTAAATGTGTGCTTTTATATTAAAATATTATTTTTATTTGGATTATCTTTGAAAGTCATTTTATTTTTTATGTTCATGGATTTGTTAAGCATAATTGATATACTTTTTAGTGGTTTTTTAAACTATTTTTTGTGAAATACAGTAAATCTCTGAAGTTTACTAATAACTTAAACTTGTGTTCAAAATATTCAGTCGTCATTTAAATATTTGCTGTGCAAACAACTATCAAATTTTCAATATTGAATGATAAATTTAGTTGATAGTTTCATCTATATGATCATACTTCATAAATTAATTATAACAAAATATTATACATATATATAAATCTTAAAGCGCATGCGTAGATGAAGTTTTTTG
This sequence comes from Centruroides sculpturatus, assembly GCF_000671375.1. NCBI lineage: Eukaryota > Metazoa > Arthropoda > Arachnida > Scorpiones > Buthidae > Centruroides > Centruroides sculpturatus. The sequence continues at coordinate 478,598 of NW_019384734.1, read as the reverse complement.
AAATTTCAATATTTAGAAGAAATGTAATTTTTAGATTAATGTAAAATGTATAATCAATACAGAAATAAATAAATAAATATAAATAAATAAATATGACAAATTTAGTCTAATCATTTAAGTAGCCATATATTAGCCCGATATTTAGGCGATCGTTTGGCAANTATAGAAGAAGTCAGTACAGAGTTCTGGCGAGTAAATAAGAACGACGTCGAACTCTAAGGCGAGTTTAGGTAGTGCATGTAGTATGTGCGATGTTGCCCGTTGTCATGACAACAGGCTTCTCCTGTTGCTCGATGAGGTTTCAAGGCCGGTCCTGATACACCATGTCCCAGACTATTTTTCCAACTTACTCAATAGTACATGGTATATAGAATAGAATAACTTATATATACATAAATATATATATATATATACACATATACATATATATATATATATATACAAAAAATGGAACAAAAAATTGCGTTTAAAAGATAAAATGCGAGCTCCAACGGTCCAAATGTTAACGCCGGAATTATATATTTATATGGATTTGTAGTATTGCACGATCAAAGCGTGTGCAATGGTGGTGAGTTTCTCGTCCCGCGAGGAATAAACTTGTACGGACCAGCATGTAACAACTTTGTTAAACGTTCGTGTCATCCAAAGTCAATTCAAAGGAATATTGATGGTAATCAAAAGATGGAATTCACGATTTATTTCCACTAATTTGTAAGGGGGTAAAAGTAGGACTTACACGCGGAAGGAGATATCCTAGCTGACTGATAGTTATCAAATCCAAATTTATACTTAGAGTATTAATAAGGCAAAATCACAAAAATGCATACTCTTATATGGTCTTACCCTAATGTATATTATGTATGTATATAAAATATATATATATACTGTATAGCCTACATATATTATATATATAGCCTATATATATATTATATACATATATATATATCTGTCCTATTTTTTAATTAATTTTCTTAATAGCTATTTTTGAATTTGCTATGAATTTGAAAATACCAATTGTAAATCAAAAATTTAATATCAAGTACAATTTGGAAAAGACAAGAATACTTAGAGATAAAACCAACTGATGAAGAGTAATAGGTCCAAAATTGTATATTTTAATTTAATAAAATAACTTTTCTGTTAAACTGTGATAGAAGTCCTTCAAATTCATAGCAAATTCAAAAATAGCTATTAAGAAGATTAAGATGTTATAGAATATTAAAATATTAATCTGGCAGATCATTCATATTACCAAATGATCTGCCAGATTATCTGTTAGGCTATATTAAGGCTAATAACTAATTAGATAAAAATCAATTTCCTGTATTTAAAACTCTAATTACTAAATTTATCAAGAGATGACAGCATAACTCTATCTCCAAATTGATTCCATCTAATTAGTTATTAGCTTTACTATATCCCAATAGATAACCTGGCATATTGTTTAGACAAATTTTTATTAATGAAAATTTATTCAAAAAAATTATTGTATTTTGCATTTAACGTGTCCAGTGTTGTTTCAGAGTATTTTCGTGTTGACCTCATTTGACCTGACCTGTTGACCCCAAACATACTCATTTTCTGTCTGCATCGGAATGTTTTTGATACTAGATGTCGCTATTCGTCATAATTTTTATATTAAAATGAACTTTCAAAATATAATTTTTTAAAATATATTTTTCAATACATTTTGTTTGTGCATAATAAAAATAAAAAATTTTAACGATACAGTAACCACGATTATTATTAAAAGTTTTTTTCATTAGGCTTAACATCGACAAAAATTCAACATGACGGCCACATGCAATAGAGAGAAATTTCAACATGGGATAGGGTAAAGAAGTCTGTATAATCTGTATAAACTCTCTAATAATGAACTTAGACCCCTTGGATAAAATAGTCCAATTTGTGCTTCACTGTCCTGTAGATACAAGCCATTACAATTCAGTTCTCCATGACATTCTTGTAAAGACATTAGGGTATCACACATTTGTGACCAACCTCCCCTCAACAGAAAAAGAACTCCCATTTCAACTTGAATGTCAAAGTGAAGGGACCACCACACATGCAAACAAAGCCATACTCTATTCTCTCCTCTAAACATTAAAGGTTTATAGGGGTATATGGACTTCTAATAATCTAGTTCTTAACTGAAAGTAAAGTTGAAAAAGCAGACAAGCATAATAAGCGAGTTTACAAATTGTTGACATTGCCTTGCAAATTGGATTTAAAAGCCAATACTGATGAGTAAAATGCATATACAACAGCTTATATGGACTAAATAAAATAGTATGAACTGTAGCATTGATATGTGGTATTCTGTTGTGTTTTTGGATTAGGATTTTCCCATCAGATCAATGTAAGTTACATTAGGTATAAAAAAAAAAAAAAAAAAGAGGGGGACAGGCAAGGCCTATAACTTGATGCAAACAGTAATGCATATATTTAGATACAAAATACATATGTTCCTTTTTGTAAATTTATAAAATATTACCTTGTAAAAGCTAAGTCAATAAAATTTTATTAAATAACTAACTGAAAATTATCATTTTTTAAATCTTAATTTTCAAATTTGGCTTAAATACTTATTTTTGAAACTGAATTATTAAATTTAAAAATATAAGTATTTTTTGAACCCAAGCAAGTATACAATTATTAAATTTTTTTCATTGAAAAATTTCCAATGAATTAATTGTAACAGTTGATTTTTTTAAAATAATTTAGATACCTCCTGCCCCACCAAGACCTGATTTTGATGCATCAAGAGAGAAACTTCAAAAACTTGGAGAAGGGGAAGGAAATATGACTAAAGAAGAATTTAGTAAAATGAAACAAGAATTGGAAGCGTGAGTAGTAATTTGTAATTTTTAGTTAGTTTTTTTTTTCTTTATACTACCTAATGTTACTACACAAATAAATAATTTTATGCAATTTTTGTTTTAAATAATACCACAATGTATTCAAGGAGGTGGAAAAACTGGATAGACCCAAATAAACCAATAAACTAAACCTTGGTAAATCCAGCTACAAATTTATTGAAATAATGTTTTCAATCAGATTTCACTGATCTTCAGTTACAAGTGTTTTGAATTCTTAATTACAATGTATTTCACATTAATTCCATACTTTTTTATTTTCAAGAGAGTATTTGGCTACTTTCAAGAAAACAGTTGCAATGCATGAAGTATTTCTTCAAAGATTAGCTATTCATCCAATGTTCCGACATGACCATAATTTTAAAGTATTTCTTGAATATGATCAAGATGTAAGTATATGAATATTAGAAAAAAAAATTGCTAGATATTTTAGTTTGGAATTGTATGTGAAGTCTCTAGTTTTTTAGATTCATGGAGTCTTTAGTATTGGTTAAAAAACATAATAATGATGTTAATAAATTACATATTATACATTACTAACAATTTATAAATTACTAAAATAAGCAACTTATTACTTTTATCTTTTTATTTGTAACTGAAAATACCATTTTAGTTGTGTGTTCGTGGAAAGAACAAAAAAGAAAAATTAGCTGGACTCTTTAGCAATATTAGCAAATCAGCAGATGATCTGTTGTTGTCCAATACACAAAAAGTAAGTATACATTATTTGTAAAGAATAAATCAAAAATAATTTCTAGTAACCAATGCAAAATACACTGACTCTTTGTTACATGTGTTACAGATTTACATACATTCTTAGCATTTTGTATTTGTACACAGGATTCAAATTGTTAGTTTTGTGAATTTGTTGATGCAGTTAAGAACTTAAAACTTTCTGTAAAATTGCAAAAAACAAACTGGATACAAAAGTATAGATCTGTAGTAATCATATGTTTAAAATACTAAGGAATGTCTTGACACTAGGTTGAAGATTAAGTTATAAAACCATCTTAGTAAAAAGTTTGAATTTAATTTTTCAGTGCTTTAATGAAATTCTATGGATAGATGGATAATAATAATTCAACGTTTGCTAGATGATGCTGTCATCATCTAGCAAACATTGAATTATTTGAAGTAAAACTGAATCATAAATATTTTGATTTGACATTATTATAGAGCAAATAAACAAGTTTTTAGCAAAGACATTTTGGAACAGTAATCAAATCTAGAGTAAAAATCATGCTTCTCTTGTATGCTAAAATGATTGTATGCACATACTACTTAGCTAAGTTAGCTTTATATTGTATTTTCCAAGAGAATATAATACTTTAATAATTAATGCAAAATTTTTAATAGCTTTCCAAATTTTATTATTAACAATATGAATTGATAAAATAAATGTTACAATCAAGTTATTTGTTGAATTTTTTTAACAAATTCAAATTATTTATTACTGGCAAAATTATCTATTTTGCTTTATAGCTCAGTTAAACTTCTCAATTATGTTATGAATGTTTTTGTCATGCTTGGTTTCAAAAGAATTGGTAGCGGGAAAATCATTTTCTGCAATCATCCTGGTATTTGATGTGAATATTTCATCACTGCATAATGTACCATTGTTCTTCCTATTTTATTCTTATGCCTATTTGTATGTGTAACATTTATCATTTTCCCATGACATTATTATTGATTTCTGTTTACTGTTGTAATTTTGTACAGATAACAAAGCATGTAACAAAGTTTGAATATTCTATAGTAATTAAATGCTAGTTTGTATGGGCTATATTTTCACTAATTATTATTATTATTTATTATTCCTAAAGATAGACAGTGTAATTTCTCTATTATACTAATCTTAATACAGTAGAAACTGAATTTAATGTTTACACATTTAATGTATTTTTGCATTTAACACACTTTTTTCATTTGTCCCTTCAAATCTTCATAAACAACAATGTAAATGTTACTGCATTTAACTCCCTGGACACCCTGAGGCTATTTATTAGTGAAGAAGCACAAGCCAGGCCAGCAATTCTGCCCTTTCATAAAGCAAGATCCCCAATGTTCTTTATGAAGAGAATCCATTACCTCAAAGGGTAACCTATATAATAACCAACCCATTAGCTTAATGTCATGCAGTTTGAAGATAACTGGTAGAGAACACACTACTGTACTTGATTTTGAATTCATGTTTTTGCCTATTTGTCTTGATCCCTATTTTTGTGCATTACAAATTTTGGAGCTTAAACACTTGTCAAAGGAGAAAAGGAAGTATAGCACAAGTGAGTTTTACATCCAAAAATGAGGTACTCGTAGGTAGCCCTCTCTTTGGTGATTTAAGTGAGTTGGTTTTCTGATTTTTGAAGCAGCATACCTTGAAGAGATTTTTACTGGACATATTATTATACACTAGATACAGTAAGACCTCTGCTTAACACTGCCTCGCTTAACACTGATTTGATATAACAGTCTGCTCGAAGCCTGAAAAAAAAAGCTCAAAATTTACGCTCCATTTAAATTATTGTGGCATTTTATTGATTCATACAATATTCATACATATTGATTCATACATTCATTTATGAACATGAACCAATCAGAAAAAGGTGGCAAAAAGGTGTACTTTCTTTAAATCTGTTTGTTTGGTGCAATAATGGTTCAATAATGGTTCTGAAGTTTTTCTCCAGCCTACCAAATGGTTCTTTGGAAAGTTTAGATCTTACCTTAATCTGTTTAACTATACTTTAATGGAAACTGATTTGTGCAGTATTTAATACTAAGAAAATGTTTCGTTGAATGAAAATTATTTGGACTTGGTGGATTAGGGTTCTAAAATAGAATATTATTTTATTCATTTCAATAATACTTTAATGTAATTTTAATAGTATTCTAGAAAAGTTATTAATGTAAGAGTGCAATAATGCTGCTTTTGTTTATCTTAATGTAAGTTTTTATATACAGTGGGTGATTGGTTAACAAACAGTTCGGATAGCATACAAATCAGATAACAAACACATTTGCGAAAGATTTTTATGATTGGACAATGAACACATGTTTGGATAATGAACACATGTTTGGATAACGAACACTTTACTGAACAAACATAAAAAGAAGCAATGGAAAATAACGAATACCGACTGATTTTTTCCCTTGTCTTCAGGTAACAGTTTGAAACCTTTCGGAACATGGTAGTTGTCAACATCAACGCTCAACCCAATAGAGATAGGATAGTATTCCTCTGAATGTTGAAACTCTCCCTTGTAATTCTAGCTTTTTGTTTACCTTTCTGACAAATAATTTTTTATAGTATTTGTGAGACTGTCTGACAGGCACTTGTTAAGTTTTGCGTCGGGGTTTATTTACAAAAGGTGAAAGTTTAACTGTCCGATCGAATATTTGTTAACGTTTTAATACCAAATTTCGAATTTCATCTGAGCCTTGCATTTAAATAATTTTGTGGGCTATTGATTTCTGTTCTCTGAATTTTTGTAAGTGCTTTTCTGAATTTTTTATTTAAAAAAGAAACTGATAATATTATGGAGCCTAAAAAGAGGAGTGCCAAGACTGTGCTCACCATAGAAACCAAGAGATAATAGCCAAGGTAGAAAGTGGGCACAAGATGTCTGCTATTGCTAGGCACTATAGCTTGAACAGGTCTACAGTAGGCACAATCTTAGCTATGAAAGATATATCAAGAAGTCTCAAGCTGCTAATGGAGTAATGAAAATCATATCTGAGAAATAAAGAGCATTTTAGAGCTCATAATGGAAACTGATCTGACAACAGAACAACTCTCAAGTGAAGAATACCAAGAAACTCAGAGATGTGTTTCAGATAGATGTGTTTTCTTTTGAAAAAGAGGAAGATTAAAGAGGACCAATGTCGACATCTGCTACTAAAGATCTTTTGAAGAAGTGGGAGGATGTCGGAACAATGATCATCCAAGTGGCATCCAAACCAAAATAAGGTTAATGGGGTTGGGGATCTCTACAATTACAATACTATTAATTACTTCCAAAAAGTCCTGAAGAAAAGAGAAAAGCAATCGACATTGGACAGATTCTTTGACCCCCACAAACAGGAAAAAACAAGACTAATAAAAATGCACGACTGCGTATATACATATTTTTACTGTTACATATACACTTTTTTACTATGTTTATTTATATATTTTTTTATTTTTTGGAGTCTGCAGTACGAATTAATCAAATTTCCATAAAAACCTTGTTCGTTAACCAATTATCGATTTAACAATTCAGATAACGAACAGTCTTGGAACGGATTATGTTCGTTAACAGAACACCCACTGTAATTTTATTAAATATTCTTAACTATTATTATCCGTTATTGAGTGAATTAACTATAATTAAGTTTATATAAATTTTATGATATTTAATTTATTAACTTATTATTTTTAAAAACTAGGATGTTGATGATTTCTTTGAACATGAAAGGAATTTTCTGATTGAATATTACAATCATATTAGAGATGCTACTATGAAATCTGATAAAATGACGAGAAACCATAAAAGTAAGATAAGTTAATAAAAATGTTAAATTTCAGTATCATTTAATACGTATGATTTATTCAGTTTAAATTTAAATGATTTATTTTAACATACAGAAAAAATTGACTAGTACTAAATTTTTGTATACAGATTTTCACACTGCTTGTCAAAATTTGTTATTTCAAAAAAAAATATTATTCTTACAAAAATATTATATCAGTTCGAATATTTAAAATATGGAAATAACTTTTAAAGAAATGATAAATTTTATAGATTTATTATATTATTCCTAACAAATTCAGACTATAAAATGGTGATTTCTGTAAATAATTGCCTTATATACAATAGCCTATAGCTTGAAGTTGACTACTTTAAAGCTACAGGTAGCAGCATTTGCACATCAAAAAGTATCTTCTAAATCCCTAATCTGGGTGAGATTGTATATTTTGTAGTCTTCACACACACACACTGTCTTTTAGATTAAAAAAATATGAAAAATATTCAGTAAATGGAATTTTCAGTTTAAAATTAATATTGTATCCTGCATGTTCATACATTATCATTATTGAAAATAGTATGGATTAATTCCTCAAAGGGTATGGTATATCTTTAAGCTATTGTAATTTCCATAAATTTCAGTATCTTTTTGTAACTATACCATCAAAGAATTAGGGAGCTGCTTTTTGAAAATGTGCAGACCCTACCTATTCATTCATTTTGAATATAATTTCTTGTCACATTATCTTTCACACTGGGCAAGTAATTATCAATTGAATTATTTTATATTGCTTATATATATAAAAGATAGAATGTTCCAGTTGATACTATATTTTGTCTAAAGGTCTAGCATAAACTTTTACTTAATATTACTAACATTTTTCAATTAGCTACAAATATCTCCAACTTTTCTATGTCAGATTGCCAACAAAAAGAAATTACCTTAGTAAAAGTGCAAATCTAATAGTTTAGAAAATGTTAAAATTTTTCTTTAAAATACTTAGAGAAAATCTGACTGTTGTTAGTAAGAAGCTTTTTATCTCTTCAGGAAAGTGAAGTAATGGCAGAAATATTGACATAAGAAGATTGAGTTTTTTGTTTTAGCAAAAATTTTTTTATTTATTATTCAAATAAATATGAATTTCAAGAGATTTAAAGTGTTTGAGCTGTGAACAAAATTATAAATTTTTAAATTCAGTAGTTGGAAAAAGGAATGATGGTGATATTGACATCAATTCGGTCAATCTTATGAGCACTTCATCCAACATATTAAGCTTATTATTGTTATACACTCACGTCCACATGTATACATAAAACTTAGTACTCTGTTTTAAATTCAATAATTTATTTTAAACCAAATGATTGCAGTAATTAATCAGGCTATTATTAAATTAATAGCCTGAGTAATTACTGCAATTGTTTGTTTTAGTATCAGTGCATTGGACTTTGGGATGTTTATTATATATTTAAAACTGAGTAAAATTATTTTTATATCATATGTATAATATGAAAAGTTGATGTGAAAGTTTTTATAATAAGGGAATAAGATCACAATTTGGAAAAACTATTTCAATATACTAGATTTAATATAATGTACATTGTTTCACTTCTGTGTGATTGAGACAGATAATTTTGATTGTGATAGTTATTTCCTGGATCACCAAAGAGAGGAATAACAAGACAATGATAACCAATAGGAATTAATCAGTTCAGAAAAATTGTAAAATTAGATCAAATAACTTTTTTATAAAAATTAAGTAAATATCAGTGTTCTCAAGAGCTTGACAAAAATAAGCTCTTTGCACAGTAAATTACACCACTGGATGCCAGAAGACTGTTTTTGTTTGATAAATTGTTCCTACAAACAAAGTTAAAGTAACTCTAACTTATATTTTGTTCAGTTATAGGGTAAAATTAGATACTTAAACCTAATTAAATAGTAAATTACAATTTTGATTGACAGCAAATCATGTGTGTTTTGGCTCATTTATGTGGTCCTTGGATGATGTACTTGGTTCAATTCTGGAGTAATGCAAAGGGTGTACACAATATTTTAGACTTTTGTTTTCCATTGTGAGCCTTTTTTCATTCATTTCATGTTTTGAAAGTTTTCTATTTGAACCTATCCATATCAGTAAATCAGGCCAATGTAGTTTTATGTAATATTGAATGAAAATATATGTAAAATTTATTTAATATATGTAGAATTGTTAAAATAATTTTAAACTGCTTGTTTTCAGATGTAGCTGATAGTTATATCAAGATATCATTTTCACTTGTACAGTTAGCAACCATTGATGGATCAGAACTTGAAAAGTAATTATTTTTATAATTTATTATTATATATGAATTAATATCTACCATAGAAATCAGTACATCTGTAAATTTGTATCTAGTACACTCTATAAATTTCTATAACAGAGTATGAATCACACTTTATAAATCATAGTAAATATACTAGAAAATCCATATTGATTTGAAAAGTGAGATTTTAGAAATTTAACTCTTGTTTTTATTTTTTAAGATTTTATATGAAACAATTTTCAGTTATACTTTGTAGAATGCTTACTCTTTAGCTTCAATACTAAATCTTAATATCATGGACCAAATATGGTTTGGTTAATTTTTCTTCTTGTGCTGCCATCATAACATTACTTTAAGTGAAATATTTCATCTTTGTTCTTAATTTACAGGCTGGTTTACACAATAACACTGTTGCCAACATAAGTAATGAAATGTTACCAGTAATATCCAGCAGATAATATACTTTATGAAATAACAACAAAAACAAATGTTTTCCACGATTTTAAAATTATTGTGTTAAAAACAGTCTTGTGTGTGTGTGTGCATACGTACATACATATGACTCCATTTATATATGAAATTTGAATGTCATCTGAAAGAAAATGGAAACTTTTATTGGTGAAAAGTGCTGACATCATCAATGACATATCCATATATTTTTTTAAAAGACAAGACTTAAAGGTCCATCTTTGAAGTGCACCTATAATTTTAATTTTTGTCTTTTTTAAAAATGTCAACAATGACAGATGTGAGCTTTCCACCAATGAAATAATTATTCCATTTTGTTTAAATTGACATCCAAATTTTCACGTTTACGTAGTATGTTTGAATTTTTTTTTTACATGACAAATCAATTTTTAAATTGTCAAACATTTTGTTTTATTATTTAATAAAGTATATTATTTGCTGGATATTACTGGTATCATTTCATTATTCACACTTAATTCCAGTTTTCAAATATTGCACAATTATTGTTGTTGCCAACATTTTTTCCTCCAAATCATGCTGATGAGATTTGTTAAATTGTGATGTTTACATGATGTGGTAGAATAAAACTTGCATGTGCGACAGCTTTAGTTTCTCTCAAATATGAGAATGCAGTCCAACATTATGATTTGTATTTTATCAATTGGTTTGACAATGCAATAAATGAAAAATCTGACAGCTTAGATTTCTGTGACAGTTTTTGCACCTTATTAGTGACTTTGACCACTAATAAGGTGCAATTTGGTCAAATGAGACAAATTCTTGCCTATTGTAGTTCTGAGCAACAAAATGTTGGTGGTAGTTTCATGTAAACTAGTCTTTAAGACTGATTTCTTATGCTAATAACTAGAAATCATTCCTAAATAAGAATTTACTTTGTTCAGCATCATCTAGGTTCTTAGCTATTTTCCTCTATTTTTAAATGAATTTTTAACTAGTCATATTTAACTTTTTAACCATTTATATTTTTTAGATTTTTCAGTAAAGTTTCTGAAACTTTTGAAAAAGCAAGGGTAAGAAGCTTGTAAATTTTAACTTCTTAAAAAATTTTATTATATTCTGATAATCTAAACTTTTTCAGAAATTGGAAGGAAGAGTTGCCTCTGACGAGGATCTTAAACTATCAGATACATTAAGATATTATATGAGGGATACAGCTGCTGCTAAAGTAATTTCATATTCATAAATTTGAATATTAAGAGTTGAATTAAGGCAATTTTATATGACTGAAAATATTTTCTACAATTGTTTTATTTAAAATATATTTTATCCACTTCAAATTAGTACTGTACATCATACTTTTCCATTAGATAGATGACCACCATGACTCCATTGCTAATGCCTTTCAGGGGAAAATTTTTGAATTAAAATAATATGACTTCCAGTTATCATTGGAAGTTCACATATAGTTAATTGGGGCCTCCTGATGCCACTAAGCTTTCCATATCTGGTCTTGAATTTCATTTATCTAACACTGTTCTCAAGATTAAGGAAAGACAGACAAAAGTAGGAATTTATAGGTCTACAGTTTTTTTCAAATTGCAGCCCAATAAACTGTTGTAATGCTGTGAATGTGCATTTTGAGATATATATTTCACAAAAGTAAATTATTTACAGGATTAAAGAATTAGCTTAAATTTTCAGCCTTAAATCTTCAATTACAAAAAAATACATGCATAAACTTATGCACATACTGTTTCCCAAATAGTACATTAAGTAAATTCCAAAACAATCATTTTTAAAATATGATAAAATTTAGAGAAAATTAGATTTCACACTTTAAGGTTAATTTAGTGATATAACATAACCATTTTTGATTTTATAAAATTTAGTAGTTAAAACAATCATTATCTGTAAATATAATTTCAAGCTGTTATTTTAACAAATGTTTTCTACATTTTTGGGGGATTCTCATTCTGGTTTTTTTAAATCTAAAATTCAATTTGTTAAATATTTTTTAATTTGCAATTCTTCCTAAATAGACTATATGTGTACATACATACATATATATATATATACATACACACACACAATTGGACTTATTTTTGTTAATGTTGGACTTGGCAAAATTAGATTTGAACTTAGATAGTTGCTAAAAGAAGTAATGAAGACAAACAATACAGTTCAAATGGTATCTAATAATAATTGTCAAAAATTAGAATAATAAATTTTTATCTTTTTATTGGAGATGTCTTATGGCTCATCCTCAAGTAAGAAAATTTTTCAGTAGAAACCTTTACTTTTATAGTTTTATTGGAAACAAGAAGTTAGTCAAACTATTATTACAAGAAATAAAGAATATTCTAAAATGTTTTATAGTAATCTTAATTAATAAAGATGTTCTTAAACTTCTGTATGTATTATAAAATTTTAAGCTTAAATTCTTTAACTTAATTCTTTTTATCTTTAAAATAAATTTAACTTTTTTTTATTGTATTGGCTATCAAAAACTTCTTGCTCAGTCCTGTTCATACTAAGTTAAAAACATTACAATGTAACATTTACTAAATTTTTCTCTTATATGAAAATAGCCATGAATACTTATGAATGATGTATAAAAGTGTGAAGACTTCCTAATAGTTGAATGTGCAAATTACTTAATTTTGAAATTGTTAAGGGTATAATGTGGTTGATTTTTGAATTGGGGCATTTCACGTAAGTTTATTTTCAAAATGTAAGAAATTCTATAAATAAGTGTAGAATACACATTACAAACTTGATTAGAGGTAATTTTTTGTTAAATTTATCCTATATAAGTTAAATTTTAAGTTGAGCAAATAACTCTGTAACAAAGACAATTTTTCAGAAATGTATATGGAGAACATGAAGTGCGTGTAATTTACAGGAATACCATAAAGTTGGAAAGTTGTAGGCTTTGATATTGAAAAAATCAAAGGTATTTAGTTAAATTTAATTGAGGCAGAGTGTTAGCAAAGCCTCTTTTATGTGGCTTACAGAATTGTGTTTGTTCTCAGTCTGTTTGATTTTGATAAAACTTTTTGCCATTTTCCATTAGTTGTGATGAGGAATCCGAAAAATGTAATCAGGGTTAACTTAAATGTAAAATATAGGGCTCCACAACTTTGCCACTTTAATCCTTCTGTATAATGAAAACAATGTCTGTGCTCTCCAATTCAACTGAGTGCACCTAACAAAATTTAAGCCTAGGGTTAAAAATAAAAGCAGCATTGTGTGCACATAATGCAAAATAAGTACAAAAATGAACAAAACACAAGGACAAAGCAATCACCATTGATTGTTCTTAGATTGCCTCTGTCAGCAAGTGCAACGATTGGCACTTGGCCAATGGAAGGTTTGCCTCTCCCATGGCTGGCAGGTACAAAGTTCATGTGTGTGCATCTGTCAGGTACAAGGATCGCTTCTTTGCCTAAAGGAATGATCACTGCCCTTGTTGTTTCCAGCTTCGCCTCAATTCTGTTGCAATACAACAGTCATGCAATTACACATACATAGTTTATACATAATAGCTTAAAAATTTCCTATTTTGAACTATGGTACAAAGAACTGTATATGGCTTCTAATATATTATAAAAACAAATATAAATTATAGGAAGCATTGTTTAGTGTTATACCTAAGGGAATTAATTTGTTTGACAATTTTTTTTACTTTGCATATCTAATTTGTATAATTTCATACCAAATACACAGGTAAGTAAATAAGCTATTGATAGTTTTGAATGGTGGTTTAATAATTTTTGTTAACAGAAATGTTTTTAATAAATGGTTACCTAATCAGTAGCATCATTTAATTTAAAATTTTAAAAATTTACATTTATAAATCTGATACTTTCTCAATCACTTAGCTATTAAAAAGCAAGATAATAAGTTGTTAATGAATTTTAAAATGTTATGTTTTAACTTTTGAATATTTTAATTTAAAAATTTTATATTTAATAATTAAAACATCTCATATTTAATTTAGGATTTGCTATATAGAAGATTAAGGTGTTTAGCTAATTATGAAAATGCCAACAGAAATTTAGAAAAAGCACGCATTAAGAACAAAGATATTCATATGGTATTTTCAAAATTTTGATTTTATTGTTAAAAAAAAACTTAATTCTCATGCTATTAAGCATTAATTAATGTACTTTTCTTTATTTTACTACTAAATAACTGTAAAATTTCAGTAAATTTCTATTATTGTATATATTTATAATATAACTCCTGTGACTAATTTGAGAATTGTAATAATATGATTCTTATTTTATATAAGAATCATGTGACTAATTTGAGGTGAATTCTTACTTGGATACAAACTGATTAAAATAGAAATCAAATGATGATGATGATTTTAAGTTTTGTGATTTCATACCAAAACTTTTACTATTAAGATATATATAATTTTATGTGGTTTTTATAGTGAACAAAGTATAAAATTTGAAAATGTAACAATTTATTACCACCTGTGTTTTACTAATAGTGGAATATTGTAATTTGAATTTGGATCAAATTTAAATAGTTCAATATTTGAGCGTTTAGTGTAAGATTAAGATTATAATTAAGAATTGTCATTGACTTGTACTAATTCACTCTGAAATAGTTGATTTTTCTTTTTCATTATAAAGAAGTGTCTACTGGCCAGTTAACACAATTTCTCAAATTTTGTTTTGCCATTAGTTGCGAGGAAAAATTAATCAACTTACATACAATAAATATAAACATCTTCCATATAATATGTACTCTTTTTGTATATATAAATCTTGAAATTCTTAAGCATCATAAAATAATCTTCTTTTTAAAGCACTTAAGGATTTTTACAAAAATCATCTATGATTAGTGCTTATGGTATCTTGATCTGATCAATCAATATACTCAGTTACACAAGGAACTTAAAATTTGATTTCTGTTTAAACAATATAGCAGTCAATGGTCATTAATTCCATAGTTATGTAGGATAAAATAAGGAATTAGATAAGACATTGCTACTCTTCACATAATGTAAATTTTTCAACTTGTAACCTTACATTGCACAAAGAATTGAGACAAGAAATTTAAAACTTTACTATAGTTGACATAAAAATTATTAATGGTTACCATTAACTGCTTCTATAGTATGCAACATATTTGTCTGCTATAAATTTTCATGGGGAGAGAAGAAATAAAACTATGTATAATTAAGTATTCAATAGGCTTTAGGTCTAATATTAAAAATTAAATTAAAAATACCTGCTATACTATATTCTTTTGGATATGTTGGTCTTTAATGTATTGAAGTCTGTTGTTCATTAAAGAGCATTTTTAAGCACTTAGAGGATGACAACTATTTTTGAAGGACTTATCATTCTAATAATTTGTAAGAGAACTTCACAAACTACTTGCAATGAAGAAATTAATCTATTTAATTAGTAGTCAGTTCTTCATTTGTAATTATTTTATTTTCATAATGCTATATAATTTTTATTCGAAATTTTTCCAAATTGTAAAAAAATTAAGCAAATTTTAATTTTTAAAGTTGTCATAGTAAAATTATACTTAATGTTTGTTTAGTGTGTGTTTTTATATTTTTCATTTTGTTAGACACAAAGTGAAAAATTATGACTTCGTAAATATTTCTGCATTATGCCGTAAATCTGTTTTTTTAATATACTAATTTAATTTTATTTACGTTTTTATGAACTTTTAAACTAAAAATTTCTATGTAAACATTTTTGTTTTTGTTGCTAAATCATTTCTTGATGTACTGAAGATGAATCAATTTTAAACAAGTATTTCCTTTAAATAGGCAGAAAATGTTCAACAACAAGCCTGCCAGAAATTTGAAGCCATTTCTAAACAAGCCAAACAAGGTAAGAATGTTATAATGTGACAATAATAATCTTATGGTATTTATCAAGTGTATTTTGTCTTAATTCAAACAAATTTAATTATATATATTTCAGAATTACAAGACTTTAAAACCCGTCGAGTTGCTGCTTTTAGAAAAAATCTTGTAGAACTAGCAGAACTCGAATTGAAACATTCAAAGGTAAAAAAATTTATTCATATTTAGGCATTGAAATTATAAGTAAATCTAATATATTCTCAGTTTCTTCTGATATCAATTGACTTCTATATTTTATACACATTAAGTGAAAATATTTTACTACCGTATACTGTTGTATAAAAACTTTAGAAAGAAAATCAGTATATTATATATAGCTAAGATGTATAGATAAATAACAAAACAAACTTTAATCCAAACTTAAGCTTTACTTCCACAATCCAATAAAATATTTCACCTTACAACAACTCATCTTTTACAGATTGCTTAGCTGTTAGTCATTGTAGAAAACTAACAAACTAAAATGGTTCTTCTATATAATTAATCAAGAGATACATAAGTGAAGAAATTACTGGAAATTTTTGTTCGTATCCTTGTCTATTTGGACCTTCTTTAGTAATAAGACTTATTATATTGGTGTGACCTTTAAGATATTTTGTTTTGACTTTGACTAAGATCTCCTTTATTTGCTAATCAGAAATCACACCAGTATAATAAGTCTTGTTACTAAAGAAGGTCCAAGTAGATAAGGATACAAACAAAAATTGATAAAAGTAAGGACAGAGGTACAAATTATTAAATTACTGGAAATTTTAGGATTAATATATAGAAAATGGGAGAGAATTAAAAATTGGCAAGATCAGTTTATGTACTAATCTATCTATCAAATAATTTTCTTGTGTATTTTTCTTTAAAAAACTTTTGATAATATAGATATTCATAAAAAAAGTAAAGGTTTTTCAAAACTTACAGAAATACATAAAACCTTGCTTTGTGGCCACCTCTGAATTTCCCAGTAAAATTGCATAAGTTTTCATATAAATCAAACTCCATTTTGGTTTGCCTCATTTCACCAATTCACTTAAGTGGCCAAGACAGGAGTGACCAAAAGTGCCATTTATCCCTATTTTATATGGCCAACAGAACAAAAATCTCAAAATTCTTAAACCCAATGTATTGTTTAAAGCACTTTAAACAGAATTGAGCATTGTTGCTATAGTTTTGGAACATTTCACTTGTCAAAAGAATCCAAATTGTTCATTTACACTCAAATTAATCTTCAGTAAATTAATCTTCTTTAGTAAGAAGAAAGCCAATTATATAATTGTTTAATGAAATAGGTCCAATTTTTTAAAATTGCAGCTCAAAGTTAACACTATTGCCCATCTGCCCATCCCTCTGTGTTTCCTTAATCTCAAACAGTTAGATGAAATCAGAGACCAGATACAGAAACTTTAGGGACAGCAGGCCCTGATTAACTATATATGAACTTCTGATGCAAACCAGAAGTCACATTATTTCAATTCAAATCTTTCCCTGAAAGCAGTTAATGGCACAACTCTATTGATAAAGGAAAAGTATGATGTACAAGAGGCAATCCACTACTAATTTGAGGTGGAAAGCATAGATTTTAAATGAACTAAATTAAAAATATGATTAAAAATTGCATTGTGACAACGCATAAAACGAACAATTATTTATTGTGACAAAGTTGAACGGTATTTTGTAAAAATATAATTACATAAGTCGGCAATGAATGATTAACATTACTGATACATTACATTACTTGCAACACTCAAGGAAAAAAAATTTGGACAATTCTGATTTCTGAAAAAATGTCACTTTGACACTTCAGAATTGTTGTCAGAATAAAAAAATTGTTTATTAAACCAGTGTTTAATTAACAATTTTTTTTATTCTGACACATCTTTATATTTAGTGACTTCTGTTTAACAGGAAAATTTTTAGAAAAATATTAAAATACAGTATTTAATTCAAACCTTTACTACTATTTCATAAGTGCATTAATTTGGTTTATTGGTACTAAACATTCAAAGTACTGTACATAATGTACAGTATTTGAACAAATCCTACTGCTAACAGCTTGCATTCATTATATGTGTACCCTGTATTTCAATACTTTATTTTTTAGTGTTAATACTCTGTATGAAAGTTTGCACATATTTTCAATATTTGGTAATTCAGGGTTATCCTTACTGTTTTTTGTTTACTTCTATAATTTTTTTATTAAACTTTTAGCAGGATTCAATACAGTATGCTAATTACAGTTTTGTATGTCAATTTTTCATAATGCCACTTAAGTGCCACCTCGCTTGTGTGGCCAGAAATTGTGTAACCTGAGAGTGGCTGCCTAAGTGAGGTTTTACTGTATTAAAATTATAACTAAACTAAGCATTTTACTGATATAATTTTTGGTGTAAAAAGGATTTTATGCTAACATTCTAATTCAAAAATTTTTTTTTCCAGACACAAATTCAACTTCTGAAGAGTTGTTTAATGTCACTCCACGAAGAACATTAAATTTTGGTTTCTCTTATTGACATATTTTCTAAGGGACCAGTTTGTCATATGAACTCTTACTATCAATTTGCCTGTGGTATAAAATGACAAATAGCATAATTTTGATTATTATTTTTTTTCTTTATAATCTGTTGGTTGTTGAACATTTGTTTTATCTATAATAAGATATCGAGTGAGTCACCAGCCCGAATTGCTTTGTTGTTCCAAATATATTTAAGTTGCAAAGGTAATTTAGATAAGGAAACGTTGTTTATATAATTTCTTCCATTACCATCAGGGTGCATCATTTGGTTACAGAAGTGTTGAATTCTTTGCAAATACATATGCCTGATGTATGTCATGGAATCCATGTTTATAACAAAACAGATTTTTCACTTGAGTTGTTATTTTGATAAGAATGATGCTAAATTTTTTAATTTTCTGTAGCAAATTAAATAAACTACAAATTTATTACTAAAATGACTAAGTTTTTTTGTTAAATTTTTTTTACACAAAGCAGATTATTCTGCAAATCTGTTTAGATATTTAAAATTAACTAACTTAAAATCAGAATATATTTTCAAAATATGTAAACTATTCTAATTCAAAATATTTACAATCACAAACAATCTTTTTAACTACAGTGACTAGTTCAACATGTAATCTGCTAAATTATTCAATGCACCTTTTTTAACAAACTCCCACAGCTATAGTCCACTTCTCCTTGTTTATTTTGTTCCCCTCTGTAGGAGGAGCGCCGGATGGGATAAACAGAGCACTTATTCCTCCTGGTATCAAGTAAAAAAATTCCACAAATGTAAGTGATTGAAATATTTAACCTTATACCCTTGACCATGGGACACTTTGTCTATCTTTGTAGAATATAGTATTATGTCAATACAATTATGTACATATACAATATTCTTTAAGACAAATGTGATATGATATGTAAATTAGGTATGACAGTAAGAGCCTATGTATATAAGACTGCTCAAAGACTGACACTGTAATCACTGGAAACCCACATGGTGAGCAAAGAGTGTGTTGCAGAGAAGGGCAAATGGATGCTATATGCAAGAAAGGGCCCAACAAAGATTAGACAGGCAAGCTAAATTCCATTCAGAAACGTCTGAATGAAGATTGTTCATAAGGTGGTGTAAATGTTTAATTATACAACCTTAGTATCTCAATCAATCATTTATTGTGCACTGAAGGATTTCTATTATTCTTGAAATGTATAGATCGTATTCTTGTGTCGTGTAATGCAGTAGTAACAATACAAAAGTAGTGAAAGTATTTTCATATATTTAAACAATTGGAGTAAATGGTCTCTTCCTGGAAGAAATGGATGTCAGACTAGTCTACCATGTGACAGAAATATAGCAGTGCTCCTTGAGGAACAACTTTAAAACTGACCCCAAAACAGAGCTAAAAAAATCATTTTAGTGTTGGTCTGCTATATTTTACTGTAAAAACTTCTCTACAATGCTTGCTTGTTTCTGGAGTTCCTAAATGTTCAAAACTTGAAAAGGAAAATATGCAATCTGTGATACTACTGTGGGTAACATCAGTTTTCACAATAGCAGAATGTCGTGGTACAATTCTGGGAACGATGTCTATTTTTTGCTCTTACCGCCCCGCCCCTAATTAAACTGTTGAACTGTTTGTGAAATTGAAAATTTTTTTCCTCAATAAATATAAGGCATTTGTTTTTAAAATGAAAGAGATTTATTTAAAGTGTTTTCCATCAGAATCTACAATATTTGCCCATCTGTCAGGTAACAAATGGATTCCTTGAAGGAAGTCTGGTTGTTTTGAAACAATCCAGCTATCAACCCAATTTTGGATATCCTCATAGCATCTGAACTGCTTTCCAGAAAGGTCACTCTGCATGGATCGAAACAAATGGTAATATGAAGGAGCAACATCTGGTGAATATGGCAGGTGGGGCAATACATCCCAGTGAAGTGTTTCTAGAGTTTCCTTGACTGGTCTTGCAACATGTGGACAAATGTCATTGTTGGAAAATAACCTTGTTGTGTCTTTTGGCATATTCTGGCTGTTTTTGCTTTAATGCTTCATTCAATTTGATTAACTTATTTGTAACGTTTACCATTGATTATTTGACTCAGTTGCAACTGCTCATAGTATGCTACACCTTTTTGGTCCCACCATATACACAACATAACTTTACTTCCCTGAATATTCTGTTTTGGCATTGATGGACGTGGTTCATCTGGACGCACCCATGGCTTTTGGTCATTTAGGATTGTCGAAGTGAGTCCATTTTTCATTTCCAGTAACAATTCAGTACAGAAAAACCTTTTCTTTTTTATCTTTGGAGCAATAATTCACGTATGGTTTTTCAACATTCAATGTCTCTCTCAATTCATATGGGATCTAATTTCCTTGCTTTTGAACCATTCCCATTGCATGTAGACGTTGTGAAATGCATGGTTGGGTAACATTTAAAGCAGCAACCAATTCCAATTGTTTGTCAAGGATCTCCTTAAAATTTTTTTGGTGGTTTTGCAAGCTCTTCGTGTGTATCAAAATCATTATTTTTAAACTGTCGAAACCATTCTTTGCAACTTGTATTTGATGGAGCATGTTCACCATAAATTTCCAACAGTGAACGGTGTGTTTCTGCTGTGGTTTTCTTTGCAATAAAATAATGAAGTATAACTTTTTCCGCAAATGCTGTTTTCCTGGCACAAAAACTAGACATTTTTCATTAGGTAAAAATAATTGTTTACACTTTAAACAGATGTCTCATACTTATTTAAACCTTTCAAATAAGTGTTGCCAGATTCATTTGCATGCAAGCACTACTACAAATGCCATCTACTAAAGGGTGGAGTCATATTTATAGACCTATTAACTTGTACAATACTTTGAAAAAATTGTCCAGTAATTTAAAATTTCTTAACAGTAGAAAAGTTAATGTTTGATATACAGAAGTTTTTGTGATAAACATTATATTACTGTAGTTGACAAGTTACTAAAGACTTTACACTGCTGTATACTGTACTCTTATGAAGTTTTTTGAGCTCATTTTCTGTAATAATGGGGTCATATTGTTGAATTTTTTAAAACTCAATAAAACTGCAAAGAACTGATTGTAATAAATTACTGTACTGTATCCATCGTCTCATTTTCCACATCATCTGAGAAAACACCTCGCTAAGTTGGACTTTCATGAGCTCAAACAACCTTCAGTTGCTATTAGTCTAAGTTCATGGGGTTTACTGTGTCAAAATTCAATGGTTCCATTCTGAGAATATATTCAGGTCAACCATATTTTATTGCATAATTACATTTCAAAAGTATATTTTGTTACATATTATTTTCATAAAAAATCACTGTATAATAAAGTCGGACAAGAACTTTGCCAGCTTTCCCGGCATTCAAACAGCAACTTAAGGGGACCATTAAGTCTGATTAATTTTCAATTATAGTACAATAAAAATTCACTCCTTTTTAAGCTTTTATGTAAAGATATGAAAATTTTTATAATATAAATGTTTTAAAATAGGCNAAATTTGTACGTAAAACTTTTATGTTTCATCGAATTCTTAAAGTTTATTTATATACAAAAATTTTTTTTTAATTATAGGTTAGGTATTGGATGTAATTTTACTATATAATTATTAATAATCAATATTCTAATAAATTGATTTAATGTAAACATTCTTACTTGCATGGTATTGTAGGATGATGATATTCACAATTATCTCCTCGTTTACATGCAGGCCAGTAACGACATCTTTCCTGAATTTTCTCATCCATGCTTTCATCCATCATCTCTTCTTCAATAATTTCTTCTGCTAATACAGTAAAATATAGAAAGTTGAAATTATAAAAGAAAAAGAACAAATTTTTAAATATATTTTATTTACCTTCATCTGTTTGACAGATCTCTTTTGTACTTAGTTCTTCTAATTCATCTAATTCAAATTTACTAACATCAGGTGACAAAGGCACCTTATTTGTTACAACATTCCGTCTTTGTTTTTTCCTTAGAAATTTGCTTGGATCTACGCCATCCAGCGTGACAACAAAATGTGGAGCATTTTCAGTATTTTCAAGTATTCTAAAAAAAAATTTAAAACAAGAATTATATAAATATATCAATTGATATAATTATAAAATTATTTTATATGAATTTACTCAATGTCTTCTAGTTTTCTTTTCCTGTCACTTCTTGCTTTTGATTTTACATCAACTGATGCAATTTTAGTTTTTTTCGTAAACAGCTCCGATTCATTTTCTTTTTCTATATCTACATCATCATCCTCGTCATCGTCGTCATTTTCTAATTTCTGATTTTTAAGCTGATGTTTATCTGTACAGGATACTACAGTACGTGTGTCTTGGTCTTGTGGATCATTAGCATCTAAATCAAAATCTGATACTATATTGTATCAGAAATAGATGTTAGTTATTTTATCAATATTTGAGCTATCAATATTAATATAGTTCAATGTATTTTATCAGTATTAAAGTTGTTATAAATCAGATACAAAGAAGAATCAATGAAAACATTAAATTTTGTTTTTCATAATGTATTGAAGCAATACATACATACATAAATAAATACATACATACACATATATATCTTTAAATAAAATATAAAATAATTCAAAAGGGTTAAGTTTCATTTCAAAAGACACAACTAGAATTAAAATAAATTATTAAAAACTTCTATCTAACATATCAAATATCTAATATATAAATATATATATTTACAATTCTCTTCTTCTGCTAATTGTTCTACATTAGTCAGAGATATTGGCACAAGTTGTTTATGATTTCTTGCAAACAACTGACGTATTGGAGTTGGTTTATAAGGTTCAACTCTAGCTATAGAAGTATTTAAACGTTATTAAGTATATATATTTTATAGAAAATATTAATTGTAAAAAATATGATTAAATTTATCATCATCATAATCATCTTTACATTTAAAATAGAAATTAAACAAAAAATTGTATTTTAGAGCTACCAGAATTAAGATTCAAAAGTTTTCAAGACAACCTGTTCATTTTGAAAATGTAATACATTAGCAACAAGATAAAATAAAACAATTTTAAATTTAAAATAAAAATTTTATATATGGAATTTCAAACTAAGTTATCATTAAAGTATGATAAAAGCAAACCCAAGGATCAAAATGTTACATTTATTTTCTATAAAACTTTTACATTAGAATATTTATTTTCTATCAATTTATAAATTAATTTTATTTTATAAGATTTTTAATAGCATTTTTGTTATGCTGTATTAAGTAATATATTAATAATACTTTTTCTGTATATAGTATCTGTAGCAGTTTTTAACTTGTAGTCATAAAACTAATCTTTTTTAAAGTAGATAAATATAAAAAAAAAGCAAGCAAATTTGTTAATAAAATAATCAAATAATTTGAGTAAAGAGATATACTTTCTAAAAAATCAATTATTTGTTAATTCCTTATACAGGAACAAATTGATTTCTCTACAGTAATTCATTTTTTAAGAACTATTATTTGCAGATTAATATATTATTGTTGTTTTACAGCATACGTTATGCAATAATTATAATTCAAGCCAGCTATACAATTTTTACTTATATATAGATTAAAATTTAATGTTAATTAACATTTTATAATCTAATACAGTTAAATAAAAAAATTAAATCTTTTTGCTTCAAATTTAAATATGATAACCTAATAATTTTAAAATAAAATTTTTAACTAGCATTCAATAATACCAGATATTTATCATATAAATAAAAATGGGCCATGTTTAAATTGTAAGTTTAGAAAAATAAAAAATGTATACAGTATTTTGTACTGTATACTTTATATTGTTACTATACTTTATAGTTCTTGGTATTCAAATTGGCTTTTTTGCTGTTATATGAGCTCATAAGAATTGCATCCAAAAAGTATCTAACTAGAACAAGTTCTCAGACAAAAGTCTTTTTAGAATCTAACTGTTCTCAATTCTTGCAATCAAATACTCTCATCTTTAGTTGGAATCACTTTGGAGTAATTTGAATTAAACCTAGTGATAAAATTCTTTTTGTATATGTAAGAGTGATAGTGAATTCACTATAAAAATGGATGTAACTGTGTAAAATTTATCTGGTATAAGTTAAAAAAAAAAGACTAAAACTTGATCAAAATGGAAACCTGTCCAAACATTTTAAAAATTTGGTACAGTGCAATTCCAGTTTACATGGGTTTTATTGCTCAAAAATTAATTTTTTACTAACAATTATATGAAAAACAAAATTTATATTTTTAGAAGTGCTTATGCTCTCAATCTCAAATTAATAGTCTTGCTCCTGTATCATACTTTTCCTGATGATACATAGATGACCAGCATGACTCTGTTAACTGATCTGGGGAGAATTTGAATTAAAATAATGTGACTTCCAGTCTATACTAGAAGTTCATGTATAGTTAATTGGGGCCATAGTTAACCCATAAGCTTTCCACATCTGGTCTCGACTTTCATCTATTGAACTCCGTTCTTGAGATTAAGGAAGGACAGAGAGATGGACGACAGTGGGAATTTAGAGGTTAGTTTTTTCAATTGCAGCCGAATCAGATTTTTATGCAGCATGTTTTCAGAAGCTGAATGTTGATAAGATTTTGTTGAAAAATGAATGCTCCAAGTTTTTGTTTTCTTTTTTTGGATTTAACAATGTTTATAACATAATTATTAGCTTTATTATACAGTAGAGCATCGATTATCCGACTCAATTGGGAACTGGGGTTGGTCAGATAACTGAAAAAACAGATAATGTAGTTTTTTATATTTTTTGGTTATTAGTATAGTATATTAGTATATCGCTATTAACCTGCTTTGCGTTGAATTTTCATAGATGTTAAGCCTAACAAAAATGTTTTTAAAATAATAATCGTCACTATTGTATTGTTAAAAATTAAGCCTCATTTAAATACTGGCTCCCTTTCATGGTCAAGCCAGTATTGCCAGCTAAAACACGTGATAATAATATTAAAGTAGCCAAGACATAGTCAAATATTGTAGCTCCACATCACTAGCAGACATTTAAATTTGCCGACTAGAACGTGGTCGGTTAACCGATGCTCTACTGTAGTTAAAAATTATGGAAAAAAATCTAAAAAATAAGAGATACTCAATTTTACTACTAATAAATAATGCATAATCGATACATTTCTTGTAAACATGCAAATTGTAAGAAGGCTGAAAAAATTTTTATATATAAAAGCAGATATTACAAATAAAAGCAGTTTTAACTAAAATATACAAAATGTTTGTTACTACAAAAGTCATCAAGGAAAAAAACATTTATTAACAATGAATACAAAAAAATTTTTTTGTTTTTACAAAAATGATGATTGCAATTGTTTTTGTAATTAATACTCAAAACACAATTTCTGTCCACTAATAAAACATATAGCAATTTGTCAGATATTTTATTACAAAGATTTTTCTATATACATTCTACCAATTTAAAATTTATTGGTATTAAAACTAATTCTTACACGAAAATATTTTAGATATTCTGTACAAATTTTTTTTTCTTTTTCAATGAGAACTAGAAATAAATTAACAGAATTGTTATCAAATGAATAGAATGCAAAAGTTATAAATTGAGATATGTCAACCTACTTTGATGATTGAATAGTTTTTGGTGCAGTCCACTTCAATTGTGATGGAGAAGGAATGATGGAATGATTAAAAGTGCAGTTGGGAGTTTGGCAATTTGTTCCGTAACGACAAGGCTAAATAAAGAGAATTTTCAATCATAATTTTGCACGATTGCAAGGTTCAATTTTAGATTGTCAAAAATTACCTTTGGATGTATGTAAGGACATTTAGAATTACAACAGTTAGGGAAAAATTTGCAGGTCTTTTTTGCTGTTGGAACTTTATTCTTAATGACGACATCTATAATAAAAAATAAATTAATTTTCTTGTGAGAAACATCCTGACATTGATTTAAACATAAAAGATAGGAAATGAATACTTACAATAAGGAGGTATGGTCGAGGCCGAAAAAGCACGTTTACTTGCGTGTGTGAAAGGGCAATCTCTTCTGGTACATAAAGCATCAAATTTACAATTGGGATGAATATAAAGACATTTGTCAGCAAATTTGCAGTTTGGAAAAGTTCTAACATGTAAAAAAAAAAATGATAGTTTGATCAATATTAATTTTGATAACAGTTTTACCAAAAGCTATGATATAATCTTTAGTTAATAAAAACTGTTTTACAATATTAAATTAACTCCAAGCCATAACATCAAATTTTTATGAAAGGATCTGATAAATTTAGTTCAAACCAATTTGTCACAAACCAGCTATTTCTGTTGAGAATATGACCAAACACTGTCAACATTAAGATGATCATTTTATTTATTTTTTTATATCCATTGTGACAATGGATATAAAAAAAATAAATAAAATGATTAAACTCTCTTAACCTGTCAGCATTAAAGATAAAGTAGCAGCATAACTACATAAAGAACATATTAGTACATCCAGCACAAACTTTTATAAAAATTAAAATCAACTTGATTCTAACTTAAGAAAAAAATTACAAAAATATAGTTTTAATCTGTAATTTGTTTTTTGTAGAAAAATATTCAATAAACAAAAATAAATCATGTTATGTCTATTCATCTTTCTTGAAATGTAAAATGTTGCTTTGTTACTAAAAACCAAATTTGAAAGAAACTGTGTAAATCTACTTGAGCTAATGGAAGACAACAAAGATGTTTGCAAAACTGACTCCTTGCAAAACTGAACACACAATTTTGCAAGGAGTCTTTAAAAATGAGCTGCTGAGCAGAACTGAACAGACACACTCCACCACTTCTCCTATGGATCCAGTTGATTTTCACTTACAAATGTAGTCCATAACTTGAAACTGAATACCACTTCCAAAATGACTTAAAATTTGGGACAAACCCACAAAACAATATCTGAATATGGTGTTGACTCAACATACTTGTTTACATGAAAATCAAGAACATAGAATGTCTTCTGCTGAAAGAATTCTAGTTCTTGATTTTCCTTATCTCATCACCATTTTACTCGCTGAGCTGAGCTGCCTCATGATGAATAAGGACATCTGATACTGCCAATGCCAAGTACTTTTTGTACTTGATACTTTTGGTCTGATACTGATACCAAAAGTGTCTTTACTTTGGGTATTGGATCTGGTATCGTTACATTTTTCACAAACAGGTAGGGTTCGATGAAACCAGATTTTGCAGCTGAATCAGAAACCAAAATGGAATTTTACACTATTTTTGGTTAAGTTAAACTTATATAAAAATACATAGATGGTAGAAAGACATTTCAGTCTTTCTAAAATGTGTAAATCCATTAGCCAATTTTTTACACTGGCATGCAAAACTTAGCAACAATGTAATTTTTAAGCAGACAGCCATGAAACTGCAGAAAAGGGCTTTTTGCAATATCCAATTCAGTAGAAAGGTGTTATTAAAAACATTTGCTGCAAGTTCAGGTGAGTTCGTATGTGCAACATGGCTAGAAGAAACCCTCTGGATGACTTTACACATTGTAGTGATTGGCAAGCTTGAGGGGGTTGTAGTGTGATAAGTGTGTCCCAAGAGTTTCAAAATTAACAAAAGTGTCATTTCACAAGCTTGCAAAGCTTTCCAAACCACAGGTACAGCTGTAAGAAAAGTTAGTGGTGGTCGTCGAGAAAAACAATGCCAATGGATGATTGATATATTGTCCTGCAGGCAAAAAAGAGATCAATACCAGTCAGCAAGTAACATTGCTCAGCAGCTGTGTACAGCAACAGGACAAAAAGTATTGGTTTAATGTGGCCAGATGCCTTCATAAAGGTGGCCTATTTGCCTGATGTCCTGAACACTGCATCTCATTGACAGCTGCCCATCAGCAGCACCGTTTATACTGGTATAAGAACACAAACTGGACATCTCATCAATGGAGTAACGTCTTCTTTACAGATGAGAGTCGTTTCTCAACACTAGTTGATATGAAGAGGATTAGGGACACAGTTTTATCATGAAAAAAGACTGTTACAGTGGTCCTGGGGTGCTTGTTTGGTGAGGCATTATGATGAATGGACAGACTGATCTCCAAATTTTTGACATAAGTACTGTTACCAGAGATCACTATTTTCAGCAAGTGATCCTTTCTCACATGCATCTGTTCTGAGGTGCCATTGGTGCAGACTTTGTTTTTATGGATGATAACTCCAGGCTACATTGGACTCGTGCTGTTGAGAAGCTTCTAGAAAGAGAAGAAATCACTAGAATGGATTGGCCAACATACTCCCGATTTAAATCCCATAGAACATGTGTTGGATGCTTTGGGGAGACACCTTTCAGCATGATTATATTTGCTGAAGAACACCCAACAACTGAAACAGATGCTCATTGAGGAATGGGCACTCTTATCTCAACAACTGTTTGATAATCTGATGTTGAGTATGGAGAGACGAGTGCCAAGCAACCATTGCAGTTAAGGGGGGTCGTATCCCGTACTATGAGATATCTGTTTGTTCTCCTCCTTCTTGGGCAAGCAATCATTTATACCAATGCTACTCTTTCAATAAAGCCTTTTTTTTGTTTGATTCCATACTGTGTGTGTTCTATTCATTTTTGTGCTAGTATGCTTTCTTCATCCTTTAAGTACAAAATACTGTCTCTGTATTCTGAATTTCATGTCTCCCAGGTGATTTCTTGCACAGTTATGACAAAAAAAAAAAACAAT
Source organism: Centruroides sculpturatus (assembly GCF_000671375.1). Lineage (NCBI taxonomy): Eukaryota > Metazoa > Arthropoda > Arachnida > Scorpiones > Buthidae > Centruroides > Centruroides sculpturatus. The sequence continues at coordinate 449,373 of NW_019384734.1, read as the reverse complement.
TGTTTTATACACTGGTGTGCAAAATTTAAGCATTTTAATGACCAAAACTCAATACATATATTACATCAAATTTCATTTCCAGAATCTATATATGGTTAGAGTTCTGTTTACTATTTATAAACAAATATTTAGTTAAAAATTATGCAGTACTTTTGTTTGCTAATCAACTTGGTCCACTATTGTTGTTTAAAATGAGCTACAATTTGTATGTACTTGTTTGCACTGACATTTATAAAATTTGAACACAATAAATAACTTCCAATGTGAAGACACTGTTTTACCTCTTCACCAATAATTTCTTATCCACCCTATTCTGTGTATAGTAGTAACCACAGCCCATTAGCAGGACTGTAGACCTGGGACTTCTTGTGTGTACATGAAACATCTTACAAGTGTAAATTAAAGTACTGACTGACACACTGACTTCTGACTAGATAGCTGGGATTCAATTCCTTGGAGTAAGCAAAAAAATATTAATTGCTATCTGGAGCTTACTTGGCCTTCATTGTAATGAGTACAGTACACTTTTATGCAGTCCATTTTTATGTGATTTTGAAATAATGCAGTGGACAAAAGAAAACTACTCTTCTTTTTATGCAATTGATTCTTTTTTACATAGGGAAAAACAGTTCATTTGAAAATTTTTTTAACAAAAAGCTAAATTTAAAAGTTACTTTTTTTGGGTCAAAATCAAGAGTCAATTTTCTTTTTTAAGCAGAGTATAGAAAATACTGTGTGTCACTTTTATGTTTCCTATACCACTTTGTGTCTACTATATTTATGCACAAATAATGTTAGAATAAAATAGCTCATGTTTATTTTGTAAATTGCTTATTTTTTTCATTCCATTGAAGTTGTATATCCCATCAAGCATTTTTCTATAGGATGCATGTACAGTACTGTACATTTTTATATGAATTTTTTTACATGGCATTCTTTGGAACGTATCCACCATGCAAAAAGAGGGATAGATGTACTGTACCTTCTCAGCAGTAAAAACAACTGGAAGGCAATGCAACAGCTGGCAAGATTTCCAGTTTCAATACCCAATGCCAATACTGGCCAGTGTCAATACTTTAAGACAGATACCAATACCGATACCAGATTTTATGGTGATTTTGTAAGCTCATCTTTAATAAAAGAGCTTTGCAGACCAATTTTTATGCTAATTTTCAATCTTGCATTGATTATGGATTGCCCATATGGTCAATAGCTGCACTTTCTCTTTTACACAAAATTACTTTTGCTATTAATAAGATATACCTAACATTTAACAAAATGTGTAAACTGCCTTTCACTATTGACTCTAATAGCACTAGAATTTACCTGGGCTTCCCATCTTTCTTTGGGAGAATTAAATATTTTGACTGGCTAATATATTGCAAATATTTCAGTGGTCTTATTTATCAAGATTGGCTTTCACTCCAAATTCTATCAAGAAAACTTTGCTCATTTACTTACATTTTCTCCTTTTTTACATCTAAATATATCACAACAATTTTTCTTTTACTGTATATTGCAAAACCTTAATAATTTTGATGAATTTTTTATATCTTGACCTTCCTGATTTTAAAAATGAAATGTAAAAAGCACTATATCTCTTTTAAGATTTGTTATTTGTTTTTTTTTATGTTTTAAGGGTTGTTATTTGTTTTTATGATATATGTTTTTGTAGGGGTTAGAAATCAAATGCCTAACCTGACTTTTCCTGTAAATTTAATGAAATAAATAAATAAATGATTTATTGATACTTTAAAACTACTCATTATACTGGTATCAATACTTTTGTTGTATTGGGACATCCCTAATAATGAATGCTACTGGAACCAGTAATAAGAAATTTGAATTTTAAGAGACTGCTAGAGTTATGCTAAACCAATATTCTGATATGAACATCAAGCTTGATAGCAAGATTCTTTTGATATCAATATGGAATACAAAAGTATTGAATATTAATATCCTAGATAAATACTGAATGTTGATATCAACATTTATATCAAATCAAAATCAAATTATCAGCATATCATTAGAGACTGTGTTCAATATAAACAAACATTTTTAAAAATTTGTACGTAAAAGTTTTATGTTNAATTCTGAAATCACAGTTATATAGCATTTAAATGTGTTACTTGGTCTTAAAATTCTGAAATCACAGTTAAATGTCAGTTACACACAAATGAAATCAGTTAAATGTATTACTTGGTCTTCTGAAATCACAGTTATATAGCATTTAAATGTGTTACTTGGTGGAAGTCACTTGACAGTAAATCAGGACTAAACACTGGGTGTTTAAAGGTGGTGAAGACTTCCAACTTTCAAACTTCCACCCAGCTTAAAATGTTTTAATGTGTGAAGACTTCCATCTCTTTCCTGAACTGAAAATGTGGTAGCAGGGCAGAGGTGTGAGACTAATGACTATCTTCAAAACAACATTAAGGCCATCTCAATTCACTAGCGGCAACATTCTATGACAAGGGAATGGAAAAGCTCATCCACAGATATGACAAAATTCCTCAATCTTTACGGTGATCATGTCGAAAAGTAACCCATGTGTGTACCTAACTTTTGGTAATAAATTCATTGTTATTTACACTTGTCTTTGTTTTTATGGACCATCAGAGCTTGGGAAAAAAGTCCTCATATGTAAAAAATAAGTTCTACAAAATAAAATTCATTTAAAATCAAATTGTACATTCCAAGTAAATATAAATACAGTGGTACCTCAGGATACGAACGTCCCAGCATATGAAATTTTCAGGATACGACATGAAATTCGAACATATTTTTGCTCCACGATACGAACAAAAACTCACCATACGACGTTACATTAGTTCACAGCGCCATTTTTTATTTACTTCTGTTCGTTGGTCTCAGTCCGCGTGTTTGCTTTGTCGTGGAAGGATCTCGCTCGATAAAGGAAATCTTGAGGTATTATCAGAAAGTGATTGATTTTATTGAAAAGAAACATCCCAAAAAGGTTCACACTGGCCATATTGCTGCTCAGTTTAATGACATTTGCCTAAGTCATTTTAGAAACATTTTGAAAAGTAGGCAAAGCCAAATCTCTTTGGAGAGATATTTTACCAAGCGACCTCTGTCCAGTGAACAAAAGAAGCGACCTCTGTCCAGCTGGTGGAAGTGAACAAAAGAAAGCAAAAAGCAGTGAATAAAAATTTAAAAATATATATATAAAACAACACTAATTTTTTTATCTTTTATAAGTTATTGTTACATTATGCTATGAAAGTTAAGTTTTAGTATCATTTTCCTTCTCCCTCTCTTCCGCCATCAGTTTACACCTCCACCGTCGTCTATCCTCAAAGGTAAAGTGCAAATAAAACTACATTTTTTTTCATACTTAATAATCTATTATGGTTATTTATA
>NW_019384734.1:424706-440809 GCF_000671375.1 Centruroides sculpturatus | reverse complement strand
CCTGATATAATCTGGCAATTGTTTGACTTTAGTATAAAGTTACACTGGTTGTATAGTTAACGTAATGAAGTAATACAGTTGAAGATGGCCCATCATTCAAGTCAAAATGTCAGTATTTCTCCAACCTTAATCACTAATAAATGTGTTGATTATTTTATTTTTAAAGTATTATATTTATTATAATAAACAGCATAGTTACAAGATGAAAAAGTTTTAGAGAATTCACTCTAATAAGTGCACTGTGATTTTAAACTGAAAAATTAGTCTGTTTAGGATTGAACACTGTTCACTACCTCATGATTGCACAGTCACATTTGAATAACATATAGTGTTGAATAACTTGCTCAACTGTTTCATTATGAAATAAAGAATTCAATTTTATGTTTCATGTTCATCTTTTCATTTTATATGGAGATATTTCCTATAATGTGTTTAGTCCCAATGAATTATCATGTAGTAAATGCACTCTAATAAACAACATAGTTTCAAACTGGAAAAGTTATAGATAGCATGATGTTTATTATTAATATAGTATTTAAAAATTTAAATAACTAGTTCTGTTGTAAAATGCCATGTGTTTTTTAAATATTTGTCCATATTATATATATCAATGTGAAAATGCATGAAACTTGACACCATATTGTAAATCATAAGAATCAAACTGCTATGTACAGGAAATTTTGAAATTTTAAATTTACATTTATTGTAAGCTGAAAATGACCATAAACAAACTGAAAATTGCATTTTCAATTTTCTGAAAATGTTTCTAAGTTAAGAATAATTTTGATTTCCTGATCATAGCAGTTTGGTCCTTATAATTCTAATAAATTGATTTAAGATAAACATTCTTACTTGCATGGTATTGTAGGATGATGATATTCACAATTATCTCCTCGTTTACATGCAGGCCAGTAATCAATATTCTAATAAATTGATTTAATGTAAACATTCTTACTTGCATGGTATTGTAGGATGATGATATTCACAATTATCTCCTCGTTTACATGCAGGCCAGTAACGACATCTTTCCTGAATTTTCTCATCCATGCTTTCATCCATCATCTCTTCTTCAATAATTTCTTCTGCTAATACAGTAAAATATAGAAAGTTGAAATTATAAAAGAAAAAGAACAAATTTTTAAATATATTTTATTTACCTTCATCTGTTTGACAGATCTCTTTTGTACTTAGTTCTTCTAATTCATCTAATTCAAATTTACTAACATCAGGTGACAAAGGCACCTTATTTGTTACAACATTCCGTCTTTGTTTTTTCCTTAGAAATTTGCTTGGATCTACGCCATCCAGCGTGACAACAAAATGTGGAGCATTTTCAGTATTTTCAAGTATTCTAAAAAAAAATTTAAAACAAGAATTATATAAATATATCAATTGATATAATTATAAAATTATTTTATATGAATTTACTCAATGTCTTCTAGTTTTCTTTTCCTGTCACTTCTTGCTTTTGATTTTACATCAACTGATGCAATTTTAGTTTTTTTCGTAAACAGCTCCGATTCATTTTCTTTTTCTATATCTACATCATCATCCTCGTCATCGTCGTCATTTTCTAATTTCTGATTTTTAAGCTGATGTTTATCTGTACAGGATACTACAGTACGTGTGTCTTGGTCTTGTGGATCATTAGCATCTAAATCAAAATCTGATACTATATTGTATCAGAAATAGATGTTAGTTATTTTATCAATATTTGAGCTATCAATATTAATATAGTTCAATGTATTTTATCAGTATTAAAGTTGTTATAAATCAGATACAAAGAAGAATCAATGAAAACATTAAATTTTGTTTTTCATAATGTATTGAAGCAATACATACATACATAAATAAATACATACATACACATATATTTTAATTACATGCATTCTTTCTCCATGTGGCTCACATGGAGAAAGAGTAAATAAATTAGAATACTTTAAATTTTTCAAAAAATAATAATCTAGTAGAAATGTATAGATGATTTATTTATTATATGAGAGATGCTATATGGGGCAGNATTCTATTATGGTTATTTATACATTTACAACTACAAAATGCATTTTTCAATGGTTTCCTTACTACAGTTATTTTTTTTAATGTACAACTTAGCTTTAATTTGAGTGTGTTTTTAGTGTTGGAACGAATTATTTGGTTTTACATGTAATTGTATGGGAAAAAATGATTCACCTTACGACATTTTCATGATACAATCTCACTTTCGGAACGGATTAATTTCGTATCCTGAGGTACCACTGTACATGCTTTGGTGCTTTGTGGTTATTTTGAACAACTGCTAAGACAATGGTAAGTCAAAGTTTGTTACAAAATTTCATATATTTATTCTTCCTAAAAATACTGTAGTAATTTCCTGCTCATTCTAACAATTTTGCAGGTTAAATAGTCTGGATCTACTTTCAAACTGAATTAAGAAATACCCACAACTTTATGCAGAAAATTACAGATTACAGAAAGACTTGCCAAAATATAAGAAAATACCAACAAACTTCACACACTTTCTCACCTATCAACTTCTGGAAACATGCTCATAAAAATGTGCTATACTGCAGTGAACTTCAACAATTATCATGTCCTTAAATTTATTAAATCTCTTAGTTTAAAAACTGTTTGGTTGGCAAACATTTTTCAAAGATCTAAACAAATGGATTTGGTACTGAACAACAGCGGCGACCTTATCTATTGCGAGGTTCTGGGCAGCAGATTTTTGCGAGGCCTTTGTGCAAAGTATGTGAATTGAAATAGTAGGCACTTATTAATATTAATATATACTGTACTATAAATTAAATTTATTTTATTGTTATAACTAATAGCCAAGGATAAAATAAAAAGTTTTAAATATCAACTTTTTTCTACTTGGTTGTTGCGCGAGGCCCCTCCAAGAGCGAGGCCCCGGGCGATTGCCCTGCTCGCCACCCCCTAAGGCCGCCACTGNAATAAAAACTGTTTTACAATATTAAATTAACTCCAAGCCATAACATCAAATTTTTATGAAAGGATCTGATAAATTTAGTTCAAACCAATTTGTCACAAACCAGCTATTTCTGTTGAGAATATGACCAAACACTGTCAACATTAAGATGATCATTTTATTTATTTTTTTATATCCATTGTGACAATGGATATAAAAAAAATAAATAAAATGATTAAACTCTCTTAACCTGTCAGCATTAAAGATAAAGTAGCAGCATAACTACATAAAGAACATATTAGTACATCCAGCACAAACTTTTATAAAAATTAAAATCAACTTGATTCTAACTTAAGAAAAAAATTACAAAAATATAGTTTTAATCTGTAATTTGTTTTTTGTAGAAAAATATTCAATAAACAAAAATAAATCATGTTATGTCTATTCATCTTTCTTGAAATGTAAAATGTTGCTTTGTTACTAAAAACCAAATTTGAAAGAAACTGTGTAAATCTACTTGAGCTAATGGAAGACAACAAAGATGTTTGCAAAACTGACTCCTTGCAAAACTGAACACACAATTTTGCAAGGAGTCTTTAAAAATGAGCTGCTGAGCAGAACTGAACAGACACACTCCACCACTTCTCCTATGGATCCAGTTGATTTTCACTTACAAATGTAGTCCATAACTTGAAACTGAATACCACTTCCAAAATGACTTAAAATTTGGGACAAACCCACAAAACAATATCTGAATATGGTGTTGACTCAACATACTTGTTTACATGAAAATCAAGAACATAGAATGTCTTCTGCTGAAAGAATTCTAGTTCTTGATTTTCCTTATCTCATCACCATTTTACTCGCTGAGCTGAGCTGCCTCATGATGAATAAGGACATCTGATACTGCCAATGCCAAGTACTTTTTGTACTTGATACTTTTGGTCTGATACTGATACCAAAAGTGTCTTTACTTTGGGTATTGGATCTGGTATCGTTACATTTTTCACAAACAGGTAGGGTTCGATGAAACCAGATTTTGCAGCTGAATCAGAAACCAAAATGGAATTTTACACTATTTTTGGTTAAGTTAAACTTATATAAAAATACATAGATGGTAGAAAGACATTTCAGTCTTTCTAAAATGTGTAAATCCATTAGCCAATTTTTTACACTGGCATGCAAAACTTAGCAACAATGTAATTTTTAAGCAGACAGCCATGAAACTGCAGAAAAGGGCTTTTTGCAATATCCAATTCAGTAGAAAGGTGTTATTAAAAACATTTGCTGCAAGTTCAGGTGAGTTCGTATGTGCAACATGGCTAGAAGAAACCCTCTGGATGACTTTACACATTGTAGTGATTGGCAAGCTTGAGGGGGTTGTAGTGTGATAAGTGTGTCCCAAGAGTTTTAAAATTAACAAAAGTGTCATTTCACAAGCTTGCAAAGCTTTCCAAACCACAGGTACAGCTGTAAGAAAAGTTAGTGGTGGTCGTCGAGAAAAACAATGCCAATGGATGATTGATATATTGTCCTGCAGGCAAAAAAGAGATCAATACCAGTCAGCAAGTAACATTGCTCAGCAGCTGTGTACAGCAACAGGACAAAAAGTATTGGTTTAATGTGGCCAGATGCCTTCATAAAGGTGGCCTATTTCCCTGATGTCCTGAACACTGCATCTCATTGACAGCTGCCCATCAGCAGCACCGTTTATACTGGTATAAGAACACAAACTGGACATCTCATCAATGGAGTAACGTCTTCTTTACAGATGAGAGTCGTTTCAGTATTAAAAGTGTTTCTCAACACTAGTTGATATGAAGAGGATTAGGGACACAGTTTTATCATGAAAAAAGACTTACAGTGGTCCTGGGGTGCTTGTTTGGTGAGACATTATGATGAATGGACAGACTGATCTCCAAATTTTTGACATAAGTACTGTTACCAGAGATCACTATTTTCAGCAAGTGATCCTTTCTCACATGCATCTGTTCTGAGGTGCCATTGGTGCAGACTTTGTTTTTATGGATGATAACTCCAGGCTACATTGGACTCGTGCTGTTGAGAAGCTTCTAGAAAGAGAAGAAATCACTAGAATGGATTGGCCAACATACTCCCGATTTAAATCCCATAGAACATGTGTTGGATGCTTTGGGGAGACACCTTTCAGCATGATTATATTTGCTGAAGAACACCCAACAACTGAAACAGATGCTCATTGAGGAATGGGCACTCTTATCTCAACAACTGTTTGATAATCTGATGTTGAGTATGGAGAGACGAGTGCCAAGCAACCATTGCAGTTAAGGGGGGTCGTATCCCGTACTATGAGATATCTGTTTGTTCTCCTCCTTCTTGGGCAAGCAATCATTTATACCAATGCTACTCTTTCAATAAAGCCTTTTTTTTGTTTGATTCCATACTGTGTGTGTTCTATTCATTTTTGTGCTAGTATGCTTTCTTCATCCTTTAAGTACAAAATACTGTCTCTGTATTCTGAATTTCATGTCTCCCAGGTGATTTCTTGCACAGTTATGACAAAAAAAAAAAACAATTGTTTTATACACTGGTGTGCAAAATTTAAGCATTTTAATGACCAAAACTCAATACATATATTACATCAAATTTCATTTCCAGAATCTATATATGGTTAGAGTTCTGTTTACTATTTATAAACAGAAAATTTTGAAAATTTGAAAATTTTTTTAACAAAAAGCTAAATTTAAAAGTTACTTTTTTTGGGTCAAAATCAAGAGTCAATTTTCAATTTTTAACTAAATATTTATAAACAAATATTTAGTTAAAAATTATGCAGTACTTTTGTTTGCTAATCAACTTGGTCCACTATTGTTGTTTAAAATGAGCTACAATTTGTATGTACTTGTTTGCACTGACATTTATAAAATTTGAACACAATAAATAACTTCCAATGTGAAGACACTGTTTTACCTCTTCACCAATAATTTCTTATCCACCCTATTCTGTGTATAGTAGTAACCACAGCCCATTAGCAGGACTGTAGACCTGGGACTTCTTGTGTGTACATGAAACATCTTACAAGTGTAAATTAAAGTACTGACTGACACACTGACTTCTGACTAGATAGCTGGGATTCAATTCCTTGGAGTAAGCAAAAAAATATTAATTGCTATCTGGAGCTTACTTGGCCTTCATTGTAATGAGTACAGTACACTTTTATGCAGTCCATTTTTATGTGATTTTGAAATAATGCAGTGGACAAAAGAAAACTACTCTTCTTTTTATGCAATTGATTCTTTTTTACATAGGGAAAAACAGTTCATTTGAAAATTTTTTTAACAAAAAGCTAAATTTAAAAGTTACTTTTTTTGGGTCAAAATCAAGAGTCAATTTTCTTTTTTAAGCAGAGTATAGAAAATACTGTGTGTCACTTTTATGTTTCCTATACCACTTTGTGTCTACTATATTTATGCACAAATAATGTTAGAATAAAATAGCTCATGTTTATTTTGTAAATTGCTTATTTTTTTCATTCCATTGAAGTTGTATATCCCATCAAGCATTTTTCTATAGGATGCATGTACAGTACTGTACATTTTTATATGAATTTTTTTACATGGCATTCTTTGGAACGTATCCACCATGCAAAAAGAGGGATAGATGTACTGTACCTTCTCAGCAGTAAAAACAACTGGAAGGCAATGCAACAGCTGGCAAGATTTCCAGTTTCAATACCCAATGCCAATACTGGCCAGTGTCAATACTTTAAGACAGATACCAATACCGATACCAGATTTTATGGTGATTTTGTAAGCTCATCTTTAATAAAAGAGCTTTGCAGACCAATTTTTATGCTAATTTTCAATCTTGCATTGATTATGGATTGCCCATATGGTCAATAGCTGCACTTTCTCTTTTACACAAAATTACTTTTGCTATTAATAAGATATACCTAACATTTAACAAAATGTGTAAACTGCCTTTCACTATTGACTCTAATAGCACTAGAATTTACCTGGGCTTCCCATCTTTCTTTGGGAGAATTAAATATTTTGACTGGCTAATATATTGCAAATATTTCAGTGGTCTTATTTATCAAGATTGGCTTTCACTCCAAATTCTATCAAGAAAACTTTGCTCATTTACTTACATTTTCTCCTTTTTTACATCTAAATATATCACAACAATTTTTCTTTTACTGTATATTGCAAAACCTTAATAATTTTGATGAATTTTTTATATCTTGACCTTCCTGATTTTAAAAATGAAATGTAAAAAGCACTATATCTCTTTTAAGATTTGTTATTTGTTTTTTTTTATGTTTTAAGGGTTGTTATTTGTTTTTATGATATATGTTTTTGTAGGGGTTAGAAATCAAATGCCTAACCTGACTTTTCCTGTAAATTTAATGAAATAAATAAATAAATGATTTATTGATACTTTAAAACTACTCATTATACTGGTATCAATACTTTTGTTGTATTGGGACATCCCTAATAATGAATGCTACTGGAACCAGTAATAAGAAATTTGAATTTTAAGAGACTGCTAGAGTTATGCTAAACCAATATTCTGATATGAACATCAAGCTTGATAGCAAGATTCTTTTGATATCAATATGGAATACAAAAGTATTGAATATTAATATCCTAGATAAATACTGAATGTTGATATCAACATTTATATCAAATCAAAATCAAATTATCAGCATATCATTAGAGACTGTGTTCAATATAAACAAACATTTTTAAAAATTTGTACGTAAAACTTTTATGTTTCATCGAATTCTTAAAGTTTATTTATATACAAAAATTTTTTTTTAATTATAGGTTAGGTATTGGATGTAATTTTACTATATAATTATTAATAATCAATATTCTAATAAATTGATTTAATGTAAACATTCTTACTTGCATGGTATTGTAGGATGATGATATTCACAATTATCTCCTCGTTTACATGCAGGCCAGTAACGACATCTTTCCTGAATTTTCTCATCCATGCTTTCATCCATCATCTCTTCTTCAATAATTTCTTCTGCTAATACAGTAAAATATAGAAAGTTGAAATTATAAAAGAAAAAGAACAAATTTTTAAATATATTTTATTTACCTTCATCTGTTTGACAGATCTCTTTTGTACTTAGTTCTTCTAATTCATCTAATTCAAATTTACTAACATCAGGTGACAAAGGCACCTTATTTGTTACAACATTCCGTCTTTGTTTTTTCCTTAGAAATTTGCTTGGATCTACGCCATCCAGCGTGACAACAAAATGTGGAGCATTTTCAGTATTTTCAAGTATTCTAAAAAAAAATTTAAAACAAGAATTATATAAATATATCAATTGATATAATTATAAAATTATTTTATATGAATTTACTCAATGTCTTCTAGTTTTCTTTTCCTGTCACTTCTTGCTTTTGATTTTACATCAACTGATGCAATTTTAGTTTTTTTCGTAAACAGCTCCGATTCATTTTCTTTTTCTATATCTACATCATCATCCTCGTCATCGTCGTCATTTTCTAATTTCTGATTTTTAAGCTGATGTTTATCTGTACAGGATACTACAGTACGTGTGTCTTGGTCTTGTGGATCATTAGCATCTAAATCAAAATCTGATACTATATTGTATCAGAAATAGATGTTAGTTATTTTATCAATATTTGAGCTATCAATATTAATATAGTTCAATGTATTTTATCAGTATTAAAGTTGTTATAAATCAGATACAAAGAAGAATCAATGAAAACATTAAATTTTGTTTTTCATAATGTATTGAAGCAATACATACATACATAAATAAATACATACATACACATATATATCTTTAAATAAAATATAAAATAATTCAAAAGGGTTAAGTTTCATTTCAAAAGACACAACTAGAATTAAAATAAATTATTAAAAACTTCTATCTAACATATCAAATATCTAATATATAAATATATATATTTACAATTCTCTTCTTCTGCTAATTGTTCTACATTAGTCAGAGATATTGGCACAAGTTGTTTATGATTTCTTGCAAACAACTGACGTATTGGAGTTGGTTTATAAGGTTCAACTCTAGCTATAGAAGTATTTAAACGTTATTAAGTATATATATTTTATAGAAAATATTAATTGTAAAAAATATGATTAAATTTATCATCATCATAATCATCTTTACATTTAAAATAGAAATTAAACAAAAAATTGTATTTTAGAGCTACCAGAATTAAGATTCAAAAGTTTTCAAGACAACCTGTTCATTTTGAAAATGTAATACATTAGCAACAAGATAAAATAAAACAATTTTAAATTTAAAATAAAAATTTTATATATGGAATTTCAAACTAAGTTATCATTAAAGTATGATAAAAGCAAACCCAAGGATCAAAATGTTACATTTATTTTCTATAAAACTTTTACATTAGAATATTTATTTTCTATCAATTTATAAATTAATTTTATTTTATAAGATTTTTAATAGCATTTTTGTTATGCTGTATTAAGTAATATATTAATAATACTTTTTCTGTATATAGTATCTGTAGCAGTTTTTAACTTGTAGTCATAAAACTAATCTTTTTTAAAGTAGATAAATATAAAAAAAAAGCAAGCAAATTTGTTAATAAAATAATCAAATAATTTGAGTAAAGAGATATACTTTCTAAAAAATCAATTATTTGTTAATTCCTTATACAGGAACAAATTGATTTCTCTACAGTAATTCATTTTTTAAGAACTATTATTTGCAGATTAATATATTATTGTTGTTTTACAGCATACGTTATGCAATAATTATAATTCAAGCCAGCTATACAATTTTTACTTATATATAGATTAAAATTTAATGTTAATTAACATTTTATAATCTAATACAGTTAAATAAAAAAATTAAATCTTTTTGCTTCAAATTTAAATATGATAACCTAATAATTTTAAAATAAAATTTTTAACTAGCATTCAATAATACCAGATATTTATCATATAAATAAAAATGGGCCATGTTTAAATTGTAAGTTTAGAAAAATAAAAAATGTATACAGTATTTTGTATGTATACTTTATATTGTTACTATACTTTATAGTTCTTGGTATTCAAATTGGCTTTTTTGCTGTTATATGAGCTCATAAGAATTGCATCCAAAAAGTATCTAACTAGAAGAAGTTCTCAGACAAAAGTCTTTTTAGAATCTAACTGTTCTCAATTCTTGCAATCAAATACTCTCATCTTTAGTTGGAATCACTTTGGAGTAATTTGAATTAAACCTAGTGATAAAATTCTTTTTGTATATGTAAGAGTGATAGTGAATTCACTATAAAAATGGATGTAACTGTGTAAAATTTATCTGGTATAAGTTAAAAAAAAAAGACTAAAACTTGATCAAAATGGAAACCTGTCCAAACATTTTAAAAATTTGGTACAGTGCAATTCCAGTTTACATGGGTTTTATTGCTCAAAAATTAATTTTTTACTAACAATTATATGAAAAACAAAATTTATATTTTTAGAAGTGCATTCATGAGAATAATTTACATGTACACAATTTAAATATTTTGAATTAAAATAAATAACAATTTTTATTTTATATATTTCACAAATAAACATACCATTTGTTTTCTTCTCTCTACTAATTACTGATTTGTGTGCATCTTCTACTGCTTTTAATAAAAGCAATTTATTTGCTTGAAGGGCTGGTGGGACACTAGGTCTTAAAAAAATAAATAATAATTAATAAAAATAAATATAATTAGGAAAATTATAATTGTAAATTAAAACAGGAATTTCCAAAACAATTTTCTTAAAGTACTGTTTATCAAGAACAGTTATCGAGAGATATTCCAATAGTAGTGAAACTGATAATTTCATGAGTGAATTACTACAAATTGTAAACTGTTGCTTGATGATTTCTATTATTGGTCTGTTAGTTTGTGTAATAAATTTCTGTAAACTAATTCCCTCCAGTCAAATATTAGTTTGAAGAGGATTATGTCACAGAAATTAGTGACACACATTAGTCTTAGATTCATAACTAAAAACATTTTCCAATCTAAAGCTTAATTTTATATTATTTTATTTTATTTCTTTATAAATATAATTTGGATATTCATTCTACTTTTTTACATATCAAGGTTTTTAATGTAATAATAATAATAAAGTATAAATTATCACTCAAATTTTAAAAAACTTTGTATAAATGGAAAAAATATTTATTTTTAAATAAGAAATAATTTTAAAAAATTTATTCCCTATTTTTTAATATATAACAGGTAGAGAAAAGTATTAATAGTAGTAATTTAAAAAAAAAATTGTTCAAAATCTCATTTATCCAATAAAATTCAATTATAAATAAAGTAGTAGTGAAATTAAAGAAATCTGTGTTCACAGAAATTTATAATTGCATGTGGATTATAAATATTTCTAATTAAATTTCACTTTAACTTTTCAAGATCTCTTGGGTTGCATCTTCATACTAGTTTTTAGAATATCTAGTTAATAATAATAATATTCCTCAAATATCAGATTTGGAACAAAATATAATAATCTTACAAAATTAATAAAAATATCATGTTAGACATAATATAAAATTGTGAACAAAATGTTTGAACTGAAATGTTAACATACAAATATAACTTTAATTAACAGTTATTCTGCTTTCTTAGGAATAATGTTAAGTAACTGTGAGACCTGGAAGGCCCCTGGGTCTAAAATAATTTTATTAATAATATTAAATATTGTCATCAAATATTAATTCATTTTTGGTGAGAAAATAATGTTTTAAACGTGGGAAAAGGCAGATAACAGATGCTACTTCCTTTCACAGAAGTTAGAACATCCTCTGACTTTCCCTTATCTGGTTAAAATCCCGCTCAGATGGGAAATGTTTACCCCTCATTCATTCCCCTTTCATCCGTTCTCATGAAAGAGTTACTGGCCGATGATTGGTCGAAAATCAGCAGATATAGAGGGAATTTGTCAGAATTCGGGGAGTTCATCGACAGACATAGAGAGTGTCCGAACTCCATACATTTTCCTCCTGATGACCAACGTCCTTAGACGAGTCACATACAGAATAATTCCAGAGTTAGCACTTAGAAAATATACTTGGATTTTGTGCACATATTGATCTTCCATGGAAGGAAGTAAATGAACTTATCTCCAAAGTATCCCTTGCATACAGAGAAGAAGACGAATGACAACTAAACAGGTTGTATGTTTTATAACGATTTTGTGAGCTCTCTCTCGATCGCGCATCAGTATAGTATGAGTCCATGCATAATATCATGTATCTTAATTGTCGTATTTATCTCCCTCGTTCCTTAATATTTGTATTAGTTTTACTTTTTGAATCATTAAATTTACTTTTGTTTGTTTTAATTAAAATGTCTCCTAATTGTGTGACCAAATCAGATCGCATACGCGTGTTAATCCGCGTATAATAAGATTGATTAACTGGTGTCAGCCCTGACGAGCATCTGGACTTCACTGTTCAGATCTACTAGCGGTTATCGCTCTCCTATGAGAAATTTTAAGATCGGATCTCTCGATCCAAAACTCAGAGACAGATTTCGGATAATCTGTGCCGATTAAGTGTTACAAGAGTACTACTTACTACGTAACCCCGGCTACTCTCACATAACTGACTTTTAAAATTGAAAAATTATAAATTTTAAGAATTTAAGTTATCAAATATGTCAGAATATCATCTAACTATAGATATACAGTATTATAACCACAATTAAAATTAATAAACTATATTATAATTTAGTTTTAAGAAGAATATTTTTCTTTGTCAACAAAAATTTTCATCAGAATAACAATATTCATTAATGCAGAGAAATGCCAGGAATAATGAGTTAATTTATTTAGGTATCAAAGTTTAACGAAATCATGAATTATATTGTTTACAATATAAAAATGCTTTATTTGAATTCATTCTGAGAATTCCTGTTTCAATGTAAAAAGTTAAAAAACTCAAACAGACAAATTTTGAAAATTATAATAAATCATCATAAAGCAAATGTTAATAACAAACTTTTTTTTTAACAAACCTCCTTTCAGAAATGCAAACAACACTAGCAACAGAAGGATTATGTGGATCATATTCTTCTTCTTCTATAAATCTTTCTTCCCTTTTCACAATAGCACCAACAGCAGAAAAAGGTCTTTGAATCTGAAAATATATGACAATTATAAAAAAAAAAAGCATTCGAAAATTTAATTTTCAAAATTATCTTCAGAACCATTATTTTTCAATAAAATTAAAACTAAGTTCTTTAACTAAGTTAAAATTAAATTAAAACTAAGTCATAAAATTGGATTATTTTAATACTAAAACAAAATTTTATTTTTTGTGTACAGAAAGGCCTTTATTTTACACTCATTTTCAGTTTGACAGACCAACAATAAAGTTGACATCAAGCAAATGTAAATGGAACATAGGCAAGTTAGACTATCCATGGAAAACCAAAGTGTAGACAGCCGAGGCAGCAAAATCTGCAGTCTGTCATTTTGATTTTTCATAAATTGCCTAACTTGATTATGTTCCATTTATGTATGCAGCAAGAAAAAATTTTGTAAATTCTTACAACTAATCTATATATTATATATAAATTAGTTGTAAGATATATATTATGTATATATTCGTCACAAAATTATTCAACTATAATGTTAACTGTTTCTGAATTAAAAATTTTAATTTTTTTAAAAATAAATAAATAAAAGCATTTTTTAATATTAATTTCGGTACTATATAAATTAATTTTATTTAATTAGTACCTTTGGTTTAATACTTGTTAAATCTAATCGTTTCTTTATCCCAACTGCTTTCTGAGCTTCTTTAATTCCATCTTTGTCAGATAAAGAAGATTTTTGAATTGGAGTTACTATATTTTGACGTTTCAAAACAGGTTTTGCACTTGAAATATTTGTAACACCTTTGGTAACTTTTGTTAACGTACTATCTTCTTTTAATTCTTCAACAAGAGGATCATCTATTCAAAATATAAAAATATTTTTTTTGTATAACAAATTTACATACAAAATATTTAGAATAAAGAAACTTTTAATTTTATATAATAATTTATATCATCAAATTTATTTAGAGTTAGTGGCATAAAGATCATTACACTATGGATTATATGGCTGGCTTCAATTCTACTAATTACAGTGGTGCCTCATATTTCAAATTTAATTCATTCATTCTGGGAGGCCATTTGAACTCTAAATCATTCAAAGTTTGAACCAGTTTTTCACATTAGAAATAATGGAAAATGAATTAATTCATTCCCAGACTCTAAACAATACCATTTCAATAAACTGAAAATGGCAAATACAGTACACAGAATTTAAGGAAAAAAATACAGTAATGAATTGCTTAACTTTTCCAGCAACATTTGGTGGTACCATCTGTTATGATACTTTATTTAAAAACTGTTTTTTAACTATTATAAAATAGAAAAAGAAAGCTTAATTTTGAGGGTAGGGATGGATTTTATAAAAAATTGTAAATGCTAATAAAAAATAAAATTGTCATTAAGTCTGACCCTAATGGAGACACACATGACCTCCTTTATCTTCCCATTCCCGACCTTTAATAGCATCAATCCTTAAACAAATCTCTGCAAAATTTCAAAAATTTTCAACGAAATGCACAGCAGTTATTAAGCTTGAAAGAGGGTAAAGAAAATTCTGCCCCCCACACATCAACATCCATACATACAGAAAACCCCCAAATGTTTTTGCATTTCTTGACATTTCAAGGTGTCCTGACACAAAAATGTAAGAATCTTGGAGGTGGTCATTTTTTGACAGGTTACCATAATTTCCTCTGTTATATTTAACAGCTAGGAAAGTAATAACACAATTAAATACCCTAATAATAAATTAAAACATGAAAGCAATAAATGAACTACATAAATATTGAATAAAATCAAAATTACATTTACTGGTTGCACATGGTCAACTTCGACATCTTACACATGACTGCTGCATCCACCATACATATACCACTTTCAAGCTTTGCTAAAAGTTCCTTTTTCATCTCAATTGTTGATATTACAACATTTCGCTTATACTTTATTATATTGAGTTGAATAGAAAGTTTTTGTGTATTTTTTAACAGCTGTCATTACTTAACATAAATATGTGATTTAATTATAATTAAACAGTTATGAAACTAAACACATTATTGCTAATGTGAGATTTATAACCAAACACCAAAAATAAAGTGAAAAAAGAACTCTAATGCAAAGCCAGAGTGAGAGACAACTTGAGCTCACAACATATTGCATTTACACTTTGAGCACATTTTTTCACTGTATGCCCAGTTCGAACTTTGAAGCATTGTTTGAACTCCAAAGTAAATTTTTGTCAAATTTAGCATTTGAAGTATGCAGTACCACTGTATATTAATAGATGGGTCTGACTCATAGTGGAATTGAGCAACATGGATGAGGAATGGAGAATGATACCCTGACCTGGAACTATCCGTAAAAATCAAAATGATCCCAATAGGATTTGAACTTGAATCCCTATTAGCACAAATATCATATTATACTGAAATATATCTTAATATCAATTTTATTTAAATAAGCAAAAGTAACCTGTATCTGGTTCATCTTTTAGAGCTAAGAAGTCTTCACTTTCTTCTAATTCAGTCAGTTTCATTTTTTTTTCTTTTCTTGCTAATTTTTCTGACTTGGAAGTTTTTTGAATTGGTACTTCTTGAGTACTTACAGTAGCACTAATGATGGGATTTACAACAGGATTAACAATAGGATTTATAATGGGATTTATTTCCTTAATTGTTTCACCTGTCATATTTTGTGTGCTGCTGGTTATAACATTTTTTGCAGGTTCATCTGATATATCACTTGTCTGTGGTTTAACTAAATTGAAAGAAACAAAATATATAATTCTGAGAAGTTCATTTATTATTCACTTTTCAATTATTTAAGCTAAAAATGTTTAAATTTATAATTATTTTAAGAAGAAAAATATTATGCTAATTAACTATAAATATATTAGAATTATCTTTAAAAAATATAACTTACCAACTGTTATGAACTGCAAACGATTGAGAACATTATGTAACCTAAAATACATCACAAGAATTTTATATTTAAATATATAAAAAATAATAAAGATAAACATAACAAAATGGCTAAATCTTTTATAAAAGATTTGCTTACTAATTAAAGTT
>NW_019384734.1:410238-424439 GCF_000671375.1 Centruroides sculpturatus | reverse complement strand
TATATATAAATATAACTAATTAAAGAAGACAACATACTTGTTCTATATAGTGAAATGGAACCTTTAATGCATATGGTTTCATTTAAAATTGCATGCACAAAACTGTTATTGTAATCTTATTTTTTCCCCCTTGAATTATAATAGTTTTATACAAAAATTCTCTAATTTATAACATATATATATATTGATTGAAAACAATTACTTTTCACAATGTATAAATTTCTTTCAATAAAATAATTTTTTTCCTAAAAATTACTCCCGAAAAATGGCAGTCTTATATGCATGCAAATATGGTATATGTAAATTACTGCCAAATGAGAACATATTACCTATGTGATACATACTAGATACTAAAATTATATCAATACTAGAATCATAATTCATTAATAATACAAAATACAGCATAATATTCGTTGTTTAATGAAGCAAGAAATTTTTTCATTATTTTATTTCATTGTGATAAGAGATTCTTTGAATATTAAAAGAAAATCAGAAATTACAGAAAAAAAATCCATCCAATCAGATTTAGTAAAATGTTTAAATAAATTTTTGAAGTAATAATTTATATTATAAATTATTTTGAATGATTTTTCATAAAACTCCCTCTCATCTTACCTGCAATTGATTGTAATAACAAAGTAATGTGTTCTAGTATACCACATATTCCACAGAAGATATTTCTGTTGTTATGTTATAACGATTTTTAGTTATGTCAGTCTTATATATCAATTTTATCATAGCAAAAAGTATTTTTAAGGTGGCATCAAAAATCAAATGTTAGAGATTCAAATCAGACAATCATAGTGGTAATACTATAAAAAAATCAAATTAATTATTATATCATCTGTGAAAGATGACTGAAGATTATTATTCTTAAAATAATAAAAATAAAACTGTTTTTAACAGGAAAAACTTTTAGTGGTCAATCTACAATATTAGTTGACTACTATTACAAATTTTTTTGCAAACTTACATTAATGACAAAAAAAAAAAAAACAAAAACAAAACAACTCTTACTATAATATTCAATAACATTGTACTGTTATCTTTAATAATAATGATAAATTATTTTATTATTTAACTGGTCAGAATAAATATTTAGCTTGTTGATTAACTAGCTATAACCAACTTGGAAATCACTAGAAACTGACTAAAAAACTTTAATCAATCAATGTTATACAAATTATTTATTTGAATAAATTAGTACTTTCATAAAATTTTAACTCTGACTTCATCAAAAACTGTTTTATTACAAATACATCATTTTCAATGTTCATAAAATGTCAGCCATAAAATACTTTTTAAAAAGATTAAAAAAAATAAGTGTTTCAAAGATAGAACTATTTCATCTAAAGTATTTTAAGAAAACATAAAAAATGCTTAGTAATTGTCAAGGAGGTATCGTGTAGTGACAAGCTAAGGCAAGTTTTCACTTGTTGGAGCACGTGGTCTGGAAAGGGACAGTTAGCAAGTCATCCTGGACGAGTCAAGACCCGACAGAAAGCTTAGCTCAGCTCCGGATTGGTAGGCCAACAGATTCAAAACTTAGATATAAGGAAACATTGGATTGAGGAAAGGGAGTCTAGCCTGAGACTGTGTAAGCAGAAGGGTCTGGACTAAGACCTCATAGTTTGAAGTAATCAAGATGTATTGCTGTGTATCTCTGTAAATAGTGTTAAATAAATAGACTTAATTTGTGTTCAAGGAGTCGTAAGGTGTCTTTTTGACAGACCAGAAATCGGTGGTTATGATTTGAACTTTAATGTAACATTTCTTTCTTTTTTGTTTGATGTAATTTAGATTAAATTTTTGCTTTTAAGTTGTTTTGTTGCATAAAGAATACAATGTCTGCTTGTATATTAAGTTTCATGCTCTTTTGATCAGTAGTTCCTGAGATATAGGCCAAACTAATGGTTGTGCTTATTTTCTGGACATGTATAGAGCATTTGAACCAATCTTACCCTGATAAAAACATTTAATGTTAAAACTTGCTAACATTTTCAATTATTCTTTAATAAGTTTTAACAGGTAGTTACATAAACAACAAAATAAAAATCAGAGGAAAGCATGTATTCCAAGCACAAGCAAAGTAAGTGAGTGAAACTTTTTTGTTTTCTCTCATTGAAAATGTAGGCTTTTAAGTTCCTTTTTTGGGTTGTTTAATTGTTCAAATTTAAGCTCAATGCTTTCATGCTCTCTCTGTATTTATCTTAATCATAATTAACATCAAAAATTTGTTTCCCAAAATTTTCTTTTACTGCTAACACACTGATGGAATTGCTGTCATTCACATTTCTTCTGTATTCTTTATACTATATATTTTCAGTAATATATTCTTTTTAAAATGTGTCCATGAATCAGGAAATCATAGCAATCTTCCAATGTTTTAAATCAAATTAAATGTAGACCACAAACACACAAATGCAAAAGATAGCATAAATGCAACTGGAAACAGAAAATGTGAAATATTTTCTGAAACTTCTGCCAAAACTGATCAGGAAATAGGTTATAGATGAAGAAAAACTTTCTGTCAAAATGTAGTCAATAATATAATTCTCTCACAATAATGTTTACTCTATTCACATTAGTTTATCTTAATTTGAAAAATGAGAAATAATCTTCAATGGAAAGTGGAGGAATTGAAAGATATTTATATAAATATAAATTTGATATACAATTAAATGTACTGTACATATTCAAGATATTAAAGTTTACTAGTTTTTAACATATTTCACTTTGTTGTCTGAAATTACATGTATTAACTGTAATTTGTATATCAGTGTGTTATTAGGTCTAATTTACAAACTCATTAAATGTCAATTATGTTTTTACTTCACTAAACTATTTCCTAAAAGCAATCATAATATAAGAAAAATAAAAATAGTTTTGCAAATAAGTTATTTCAATTGGCTTTATTAGAACCTAACATTTATGGTAAAATTCTAGTTTTGAATAATACAAAGAACCCCAGAATTGCCAATCCCCTACATGACCAAAAACATCAAAAGTCCAAACTTTGTCTCCAGAATTTCATTTTAAAGTAACAATTAATACAAATTTCTAAAAAAATTGTTATTTATTTTTAAAGAGAAAAGTTTAGTTGCAAGAATGAAAAGCCTCATTTGAGAGGAAATTTATTTCAGATTGAAATATTAGATTGTTCGGAAAGTAATTTCATTTTCTTTTTCCGTGGAAAAACGCAATATTTTTATAATAAATAAATATTTTATTGAATTATATATTGACCATTTTGATCAAATACCTGTTGTCATCATTTCTGGTAGTAGCATGATTTCACATTCATAAAAGTTTTGATCGTTGCTTACAAAAAACTGATTCAAGTGATTTTTGACATCGTCATTTCAAGTAAATGTCTTAAAGTTAAAAATATTTGTATAGACTGGAACAAGTAATAATCTGTGTGTGCTCGATCTGGCGAATATGGTTGGTGTGATAGCACGTCCCATCTAAGTTATAACAGTTTTTGACAAGTTACCAAACTTATGTGAAATTTGACATTATTGTGGTAAAACACTACACCTATTTTGTTGATCAATTCTGGCCGCCTTTTCTGTTTGATGATATTACTCAATTTGTTTACTCGATGGCAGTACACTTTTGAATTAATTGTTAAATTGTCTGGTAAAAGCTCCAAAAAAAAATTTCCTTAAAATCCCACCAAAGAAGCATCTCTCTTTAAGAACATGTGGAACCCATATATCAAGCTTTGAAACGAAATCAATTTGTTTCAAGTAATCATAAACAGTTCAATTTGACAAATTTAATCTCTTAGTGATTTCACGTGTTGTTATTCGGCAGTTTGCTTCAATCAGTGCCTTTATTTTGTTTTCATTGGCTTTAACTGGCTATCCAGAATGTGGTGCATCTTCAATATTGAAATTGCCAGAAACAAATTTTGTAAACCAGTTTTGGCACTGTCTTTCTCTCAACACATCATCGCCATACATGTACCACAATTTTTTTCTCACTTTAACAGCATTTTGATTTTTTGGTAATAAAAAAGCAAAATATGCCAAAAATGATGCTTTCGATCTTCCATATTTGATGGGACACAAAAAAATAAACACTTGCACGAAATCAAACAAAATTTTTTACAAATAAGCCTTAAAAATGCTAGCTGTCAAAATATATAATGATAATATGGTTTAGAATGAAAATGGCGGGAAAAATATGACTAATCCGTCTAGTGGTAAAATGAACTTACTTTCCGAACAACCTAATAGAATTTAAACTGTTGATTATTTATTCTAAGAAGAGCTTAATTTTAATTTTGAAACAGATACTGTATAACAAACACAATTAGAAAATTGGACAATATACAACAAAACTATTCATCCTTGTAATCAAACTTTCTTTTGTAAAAGATTGTTTTTTATTTTTAAAGTTTGCCTTAATTACTAGTTAGAATGGAATCCCAGAATTAATAAGATTCATAGACTTGTGAAAATATTGTATTCAAATGTTTTTGAATGAATTTCATATGATTCTTTATAATTCAATATTCAGTTTGGTAAAGCTTGATGAAGAACACATGAAAATGTTAACAAGTTTTAATGTTAAATTTTTTTTCTAGTAACATCAGTTCAAATAACCAATTTTTGTTTTTATAAAAAGTTAAATTTTTAATCCTGAGCAATCTAAGAAAGCCATTAAAATGAACTAAGAAATCATTCAAAAAATACAATATAATACCATGTTGTAAATATTTCTGTACTATTTCCAAGAAATAAGCTTAAATCTTCAATCATCTGAGCCTTGGTTTTCTTATTTGCAACCATAACCATAATGTAATCAGGTAATTCATCATCTGAAAACACAGACAAAAAATTAATTAAAAGTTAATCACATCTATTCATAAGTTTTTGATTTTTGATGCAATATATTTTTTAATATTTAGTTATAGAAACTGATTCTATTGAAAAACAGTTGTTTAATAGATTATGTTAGTTGTTTATGTAGAATACAGCTTTATGTTTTATTACATTAGAAGTCTTTTCATTTAATTTTTAAATGAATGAAATGGGTATTTTATTATCTTCAAGTATCAATTTTAAAAATCACAATTCTTCTAATATACTTTGTATTTTAAAAAAAACTTGATATTCAACAATACTTCAAACTGAAAATTAATCAGCATTGTTTAATTATTAAGTCATAAGACTTGTTTTAAATAAATATTCCTAAATTACTATACTGTATTATATTACTGAATGCTTCCACTCTGAGTAGTCCAACCATGATGCTCTCATAACATGATTGTTGCAATTTCTAGTAATTTTTTAAACAAAATTACTTATATGTACTGTAAATGTTAGTTAACTGAAAATATTTTAAAAATCTAAGAAAGAATAACGGTAAGACAAAATGAAAATACAATTATTTAAAATAATGAAAAGTAATAATCCAATGGATGTTGCAATAATTCATGGAGCACTGAGGATCAAACTTTGATGTCTCCTAGGACCAAAAAGATTTGGTACTGAGATGTCAGATTTTTCTGGTAAAATACTTACAACTCCTTTTCAAATGCACTATTTAATTTTTCTGTAATAAGTCAGCTTCTACTCAAACATTTCATGTCAATGAGTGGGTCAGTGAGACCAATGTAGCTTTATTATATAGATATTAATATATCTAGAGTGTGTTAGGTATTATTCTTTGTTCACTGGAGTGTAGTCAAATCACAGTTCAGATGTAAGGTGTTTGCGTTTGTCAGTTTTCAATGGGAATAGTTATTGGAGAGAGCATTGTAGTCATATTAGCATATATAGCATTGCTTTTAATTAAAATATCAATTCTTTAAATTAACTACACAAATGATCTCAATGTATATAATAATAAACTTCAATAAATTCAAACTACTGGCATTTATTAATAAATTATAAACATTTCAATTTGAAATTGATGCTTAGTTTGTAATTCCAATTACAAGAACTGAAATTATGCAGAATTATTCTTAAAATTTGAAAATATATTTAATTCAAATAAATTAAATAAAAAGGAGTGATACTTACCAACATAAGCTCCAAGTTCATTTAATTTAGCTTTTATGGCATTCTAAAAAAAATAAGTTAATTATGTAATAAAATAACAATTACATTCTAATCAATCAATTTCTCTAAATTATTTTTATAATTCTCTATTGTTATAATTGTACTCAACTTCTAGATGTTAAAAACTCAGATAAGTAAATATACAATTTTATATATATAATTCTAACATTTGACTTACCAACATAAGCTCCAAATGTATTCTCAGGACAAACAGTTTACAAATAGAATGAAATGCATGTACAAGAACTATAGTTCAAATACAGTAATACCTCGACTTATGCAAACCCGGAGTTACGTGATTTTCAAATCTTGTCGATTCATCTTTTGTTTGAGTGCCAAGCAACTCTCGATTACTCAATCCCCCCACACTATTGTTCGGATTACATGTTCGGACGTGTTGCGCGGAATCGACACATATCAACAATTTATCTTGTGTTATTTATTTCTGTGTTTGTTATATCTAGGGAGACTTGAGAGACTCTATGTGGTGATTTCTTGTAACAATGAACGAATCAAAAGACAAGATAAGATTAACGAGAACATTTATTAGCTTACATACATCCGACTTGGGTTTTACACAAATTGCGAAATTATACCCCAACTTACGCGAATTCAACTTATGCAGTTATCGCTCACATTTTTTTTTGTATCTTTTAAACATAAAAATATGCGAATGATGATAATTTAGAAATAAAATGTTTTGTAACTTATTAAAAAATATTATAAAACAATAAACAAGGAAATAAGCTGAATATATATTATATTAATTTTCAAGTAATTTTTGTAAGTAAAACTCAGTTCTGAAAGTGTGTCAATATTAACAAGGTTTCCCATATAAAAATTGTTTTAAGCTAATCTGTATTTTAATTCCATATAAAACCATTTTTGTTGATTCTACATCTTATTTTTTTTTGGTTTGATTTTATGAAATATCATCGATGTGTTATGAAAAGTGTTACATTTCTTGTTGTGGCACCAACGCATTCTATGATAATTTTATCTGAGGATTGAGCAAATAAAATTGTATGTACCTTATACCTAATTGTTCTAACAATGTTTTAGTCATTGTCTTGAACAAGTAATCTTCTTAATGGAATGCATGTGTAACAGGCAAAATGTAATTGTATTTTTTTTAAACAGCGATGCTATTTTTAAAAACAGCATAACAACGAAAGAGATCACATTAAAAAAAATTCTTTGTGGTTTAAATGCATGAATAAAAACTGGATGTAGTGATGTCTTAGTTATATAAATAAAGGAACTTACTAAAAGGGTATCCTATTTTGTAAAAACTTTTATGACAAATAATTTATTTGTATGGGAGTTGAAATAAGAATATGTACCTTTCTAATTAGGTTGGTAATTACTATATTTTTATATATAACGGGATGGTATGAGTTGCTAGAAATGATGTATGGTAGAGAGCCAAACTTATGAAAAATTCCAAACTCTAAATTATTTTATATTCATATAATGTTTAGATCCAAGAATGTTTGGTTTCGTGTTTGACTGTTAACTTTATAGTGGAATAGATGATGTTTAATGTATTGACAAATGATGAGAAATTACTGTCTGAATCTTCCCATGCATTGAGATCATCATCATCATCATCATCATAGCTCCACTATAATAATGGATAACATAGTATATAGGGTTATAAAAATTGTGTTCTAAACTTCTCATAAGAATTTCAGCTAATACAGATGAGGATGGTACCTCTAGTCAAGAAACCCTTGTTGTAAATATATTTTTTTAAACAAAATAATGATTGCATATAGCAAGTTCTAACAGGTTCCTAATTAGACAAACTTGTTGGATAGGATAGCCTCTATTAATTAGTGACATTTTAACTAACATAAAGAAACTTAAAGTTGGTACAGATAGAAGCAATGTAATAACATCAATTTAAAAAAAAACTTATAACCTGATGTGAGTAAATTATATGTTTTTGTATGATGATTTTAGCTTGCTCTGATAAACTGAAAAAAAAAAATGTTTATTTATAAAGACCCATAGGAATTTGGATAGAGCTTTTATTTACATTGTAGGTAGGTGTGTGTTTATGTTTACTAAAGGCCAATATTATATTATTAAAACCATATTATTATTAAGTACATATATAAATATTTTGGAATTTATAAAGATAAATTCATGAAAATAGAAACTTCTATCATTCTTTGAAGAGCTTTATTGGTCATGAAAAAATTAACATAGAATCATCCATACTTTTATCACTTAAAATATTTTAAAGAAACAATCTGTAAATGGGTTTAAAAAATGCATTATATATAGTATCTAAATTCTATAAAGAGTTAAATGAATTACCAAAGTGTAAAGTAAAAAAATAATATTAAAGTAAAGGTAAATGTTTTATTATAAACAAATGAATGATCAAATAAATTATGAGCTGAAAGTATTATTTCAAACTGATTATTTTTGAAAATAAGACACTTCTTGTGAATTTGAAATCAAAATGCAGATTATGTGTCATGATAATATTTCTTGGATTAGAAAAGAAGCATACATCAATGGGGACAATGGCAATAATTTATATGTTAATGCATGAATGAAGATTGATTCCTACAATTCCTAAACTGTTATTATTATTAATAGATTAGGAATTGTAGGGTTGCTTAAGAAATGACAATACTAATTTAATAAAAGTTACAAAAACACTTCAATTATTTTTACAATATAGAGATTTTTGAATGAAAAATTAAAATCTTTTTATAACGTTGGAATAATAGAACATTTAAAAATCACTTGTCTAAATAAAATGGACAATGTCTGTCCAAATGTACTTTTTGNCCCATATAACTGGAAATTACTGTCATCTGTTGATTTTAGCACTATAAAACTAAGTCATTCAAATAAAATTGTTATATTTTTAATAAATTAATTTATCTTTAAATACAGTAATTATATTATATTACTTATTGTTTATGAAACTAAATTTAAATGCTCAGTGCTTGATGTTGTACTCAAAACACAAAAACAAGTTTCTGGATTATCCAAAATTTTGTTTACCTGAATGACTCCCAGTGCCATCAAGTTTGGTTAATTGAGTTTCCATTGTATATGCCATGTAACCCACATCTTGATTCCACAAGGACAGTGTTTATTTATAACTGTAAATATATCAACCAGTTGGTGTAAATTGTAACACGTTAAAATTATTTCCAAAATTATGTTTTCATTTTTGAAAAATTGCTGGTGAATCTTTTTTCTTATACAACTGTCATTAGCCAAATGATGCCTGTTTGAGCCATACTTATTTGACATAAGAAACTGCATTTTAATGCAATTTCTTATGATAGTTATCACATATTATTACTATGATATTTAATAACCACTATGGTAGTTGGCCCACCAGTGGCTGAGTGGATAAATCTACTTAACACTGGTAGCTGATCCTCAGTTTGCATGTTTTGGATTTTCTTCCCATATTTAACAACTAAATGGGGCTAGTTTCCTATACAAAGTCATCTTGGAAAGCATCCCTGGTAGATTGCCCTTATGTTGTATTGCCTTATTCCATCAAAAAAAGGCTGCTGACTAAATATCACTCCCATAAATATAATTGTGGACTGGAGTTTTTCAGGGCCTGGACAAAAATAATTTGAGGGCCCCACGGGGAAAAATAAACAGCTTATTCAAAATTAATTATGTTTAATTCACATTTAAACTTGTAAAAAATATGACAGAAATGCTGTTTCAGAAATTGCTCCTGAAAGAAAAGTATTAAATTAATTAATTAAATTAATATTATAATTGGGCTGCAATTTGAAAAAATTGTAGACCTATAAATTCCCAGTTGTCCATCTGTCTTTCCTTAATTGCAAACAGAGTTAAATAGATGAAAGATGATGCCAGACGTTTAACTATATAAAAACTTCCAATTACAACAATTAATTATATAAGAACTTCCAATGCAAACCGGAAGTCACATTATTTCAATTAAAAAATTTTCCCCTGAAAAGGCATGGCTATATATAGATGATCGGCATGACTCTATTGCTCTTCCATGACTCTATAGAGCCATGCTTGCCTCTTCCATGACTCTATAGAGTCATGGAAGAGGCAAGCATGGCTCTATAGAGTCATGGAAGAGCAATAGAGTCATGCCGATCATCTATATATAGCCATGCCTTTTCAGGGGAAAATTTTTTAATTGAAATAATGTGACTTCCGGTTTGCATTGGAAGTTCTTATATAATTAATTGTTGTAATTGGAAGTTTTTATATAGTTAAACGTCTGGCATCATCTTTCATCTATTTAACTCTGTTTGCAATTAAGGAAAGACAGATGGACAACTGGGAATTTATAGGTCTACAATTTTTTCAAATTGCAGCCCAATTATAATATTAATTTAATTAATTAATTTAATACTTTTCTTTCAGGAGCAATTTCTGAAACAGCATTTCTGTCATATTTTTTACAAGTTTAAATGTGAATTAAACATAATTAATTTTGAATAAGCTGTTTATTTTTCCCCGTGGGGCCCTCAAATTATTTTTGTCCAGGCCCTGAAAAACTCCAGTCCACAATTATATTTATGGGAGTGATATTTAGTCAGCAGCCTTTTTTTGATGGAATAAGGCAATACAACATAAGGGCAATCTACCAGGGATGCTTTCCAAGATGACTTTGTATAGGAAACTAGCCCCATTTAGTTGTTAAATATGGGAAGAAAATCCAAAACATGCAAACTGAGGATCAGCTACCAGTGTTAAGTAGATTTATCCACTCAGCCACTGGTGGGCCAGTCAACTACCATAGTGGTTATTAAATATCATAGTAATAATATGTGATAACTATCATAAGAAATTGCATTAAAATGCAGTTTCTTATGTCAAATAAGTATGGCTCAAACAGGCATCATTTGGCTAATGACAGTTGTATAAGAAAAAAGATTCACCAGCAATTTTTCAAAAATGAAAACATAATTTTGGAAATAATTTTAACGTGTTACAATTTACACCAACTGGTTGATATATTTACAGTTATAAATAAACACTGTCCTTGTGGAATCAAGATGTGGGTTACATGGCATATACAATGGAAACTCAATTAACCAAACTTGATGGCACTGGGAGTCATTCAGGTAAACAAAATTTTGGATAATCCAGAAACTTGTTTTTGTGTTTTGAGTACAACATCAAGCACTGAGCATTTAAATTTAGTTTCATAAACAATAAGTAATATAATATAATTACTGTATTTAAAGGAAAAATAATTTATTCAAAATATAACAATTTTATTTGAATGACTTAGTTTTATAGTGCTAAAATCAACAGATGACAGTAATTTCCAGTTATATGGGGAGTTTGATCTCTGTATTATTCTCTGTGATTTGTATAATGCTAATGTATTTTTTTTTTTTTTTTTTATTTTAAACTATTTT
The DNA here is from genome assembly GCF_000671375.1 of Centruroides sculpturatus. Taxonomy (NCBI): domain Eukaryota; kingdom Metazoa; phylum Arthropoda; class Arachnida; order Scorpiones; family Buthidae; genus Centruroides; species Centruroides sculpturatus. Next base: position 412,960 of record NW_019384734.1, on the reverse strand, counting down.
GGATAATTGTGTTTAATAGTCAGACAAACTGTTTCATATAATCAAGTTTCTACTGTATATGTATATATATGTCAGTGAAATTATTGTTAAATATTTTGAATATCACTAATAGAGAGGTTGCGGACAGCGTTTTCAACTCGAAAACATGTACATCAAACATTTAGCACTGCCTTCCTGTAAGCCTAGAAGTTTGACAATGGCGTTTGGAAAGTCAGTGGAATCATGCTTGACATTCCAAACGCCATTGTCAAACTTCTAGGCTTACAGGAAGGCAGCGCTCAACATCCGACGTACACGTTTTCGCGTTGTAAACGTCGGCTGCAACCTCTCTATTGTTTACACAAACAAAATTCCTTAATTTTTACTATATAAACTGCATGCTCTATATATTTTTATCTTTGTTTCTTTATTATCAATACAAAATATGCTAAATATTCAATATTTGGTATTATCTTTCTTTCTTCTAATTACATACATCTTACAAATAAAGAAAGCTATTTGGTTACTTGGAAAAAGTATTTAAAAAAGCAATATGATTAACAAAATCATGCAGTTTCTATTGTAAAAAAAAATGCTTTTGATTAGAAAAGATTTCAAGTCTTGATTTAGAACAAAAGCATTAAAGTTTAGAGCAGTGATTCCCAAACTTTTTTGAACCATCACCCCTTGGTTCCATAAAGTTATGCCCAATGCTCCCCAACCTGTAAAAACTTTATTTGTATTTTATATTCTAATTAAACTCGAGTTTTTCTTTTTAATAGGTCTACATTTGTTACTAATAATCTTCTAATAGCAAATTTTATTTATGATATAACTAGAACTGTGTAGTACATCCAATATATTTTACTTCCCCTATAGTATAATATTAGTAAATATTGAAATATATATTAAATTGCAGTTTTTATATAGAAAAAAACTGAAAAACTACTTTCCACTAATTACAAACTTTAAATTATAAAATAATGCATATAAATACTATATATAAAATTTTGATATGCACTTTTACTATATTATTTTTAGGAATGCAGAATTTTCAAACAAGAAGATTCCTAGTTACTGCATTTACTAAGATATATTTTTGTATTTAAAATTTATAATTCTAGTCCTATTTTTATATTATCTTACTTCATTTTTACATTAATTTAATTTTAGAATTTTAATTTAATTTATCTTGGAATTACTGAAATGTTACATTTATATTCAAATATTTAAAATTTAACATTCTAATATTCTTTATTTATGTATTCTATTTTGGCAAGTTTAAAAAAATACTTCTGTTTCTGATAAAATAAAAATTATGGATTTCTATATTTGAGTCTGTTTCTTATACTATGACGATTAGAACAGAGGTGCCTGCAGACTATAAAAGGGGGACACAAGCTATAAAAAAGGCATCATACATACAGTAAATATATGCGTGTATAGTATACCTATATATGTACAGGCCTTGATTAACACAGTTAATAATCCCTCAATGCTATGGTGAATATCAAATCATATTAATCAAATAGCGATACCTTGTTACCAGACAGAACAATCACGAACTGCTAGCACAAATTTTCAGTTAATAACAAATACTTTTAATTTTGTCATCAGTATAAAAGTGTTGTGTGATTAAAAACGAGTAAATAATTTAAAAATAAAACAAAACCTTAGTGTTCCCTTGAGGGATTAAGAAAAGATCAACCCGACGACAAAGGAGGCACGTACCCCGACGTACAGACACCCTTTATTAGAAGTCTTTTTTTTTTCGTGTTATGCAAGATTGAAATATGAAAGATTTACATATTACACAGTGTATTTGTTTGTTTTGTTAAGTTATGGCAACACAACACATGGGCAATCTGCCTAGGGGAAAAGCCTTCCGGGAGGTCTTTTTAAGGGTAACTGACCCCTATTCAGGTGTTAGACATGGAGAAAACACCACATGGCCAGCCTGTCCGGGGCCCTTAGTCTCGAGTTTTTCGTGTTGTACTCAAATTGACGTCATTGAACTCACTTGTGTTACTATGACTCACATAATCGGTAGTCTCGAGTTAGACCCATCAAGCAAACTCAAAAGGTGAGCAGAAGTAGGTCATGTTCACTTGTTTATGTGTGTCGTTAAGCATGATGGGATTATTTACAATGCATCTGTGTTTGTGACTATAATGATTCAACCAATCAACTTAACTGTAACAAGTTGTAAAAAAATCAACATGAATTAGTTTACATATGTTATAGTTAAAAGTTTTGTCTTATAGTATGCAGAAACAAAATGGAAACCTCCAATGCTTTATTTTAAAAAAATAAGCAAAAAGAACAAAAAGAAATAGTAGTAACATGTATAGAAAATAGTAAGAAAATGAACAGTGGAAAATTCAACAACAAATTTACAAGAAAAAGACAATTCGACTTGTGGAGAGAATCAGTTGAAAAATTGTGTATTGGAGCTAAAAAATCTGTTGTGTAATGGAAAAAGTATTTTAATTTAATCTTTTCTTTATATAGTTTTCTTCCTTGATCTATTTCTTAAATTGTTTTGTCTGTTAAGATTATTTATTAATCAGAACTTAACACTTCTGATTAATAAATAATCTTAATGTAGTGTCTATGCTTTTAATAATTTATACATAAAAGTTACTATTATTTTAATACTCTTTTTCGATGAATTAGATACTTCTTTTTATTTTTAGAAAAATTTGCTGTATACATTTATCAATTATGAATTAAAGTTTTTTTT
>NW_019384734.1:400771-409980 GCF_000671375.1 Centruroides sculpturatus | reverse complement strand
CAAGTAACGAACACCTTATTCTTTGCCAAGGGAGTTTATTAAAAACTAACGTTTTCGATCTACTCCATAGATCATCCTCAGGTTGAAACATTCGAATTTGGAATAACAAAAATAGAACGCCAAATTCAAATTCAAAGAGATAAAACCGACAACGTAGCAACTAATTAAAATAAAAATTAAAGCGTAAAAATACATAAATGTAAATATAAATAACATACAACTACTAAATAATATTATAAGCCACTATTTGTTAACCAATAAAAATCATCTTCGGCGTACTTCCATGCTGAGGGTAGGCCCTCAGCATGGAAGTACGCTGTTAAAAAACTTACAAGTAGCTCTTGAATTGCTCCATATCCGCAATCGCGATATGGGAACCTTAATGATTTTTATTGGTTAACAAATAGTGGCTTATAATATTATTTAGTAGTTGTATGTTATTTATTTTTACATTTATGTATTTTTACGCTTTAATTTTTATTTTAATTAGTTGCTACGTTGTCGGTTTTATCTCTTTGAATTTGAATTTGGCGTTCTATTTTTGTTATTCCAAATTCGAATGTTTCAACCTGAGGATGATCTATGGAGTAGATCGAAAACGTTAGTTTTTAATAAACTCCCTTGGCAAAGAATAAGGTGTTCGTTACTTGATTAATTATTTTGCCGAGTACGTTTCTGTTCAATGTTTTTTGTTATATTTACACCATTGCATCCTTGCTTTCATGTTAACAATTATTTCGGTAATCATGTTATATATTTTTAACTAAATTAAAAACGTGGCATAAAAAACGCAAGCTCTGAATGAGACGGTTGGGACCTTAAACAACCAGAGCTGTAGAGCATACCCATAGGAGCAGACAAGTCAAAGGAACCATACCTCTGAATGTGACCCTTTGCGAGATATAGTCCCCCAAAATCAGTTACGTTCGATCATGAGTCACACTGCAAGCTCTGCTAAACCTATTGCATTTAACTATTTAGTCCATGTGACTAAGCTTCAAGTAGTGTCATTCACATCTGAAATCTTACCCATGTTTACTAGTGAGGTCTATTGAGAAAGTAAATCTAAGAAAAAACACATGATATATCAATTGTAAACTTTATCTAATAGTAACACATATCTCAGAAAAACCTTTAACCGATGCGAAATAAAATTTAACAGTACAAACGATAAGCAGAGGGTGTCAATTACCTACAATCCACTATTGAAATCAATACATAGTAGAATCGCACGGCAGAGGGGTATCTCCCTAGCCTTCAGATGCCCATCTATATATGATATTCTACGTAATGGAAAAGACAAATCTAAGGAAGAAAGAATGCCGGGGGTATATAGAGTGCCACTTAGGACCATCGTTTTGGCAAGGACTTAATTTACATAGGCTCAACAAAACGAGCTGTTGGGATCAGATTGAAATAACACATGCGTGATATTCAACAAAATAAATGTACCACTTCCTTATCAACTTACGCGTCTGATCCAGAGATAACTGCTGACTTTGCAAATGCTAAATTAATTACCACTTCCTCATATTTAGACCATCTCGAATGGTTGGAGCAAATAGAAGTATACAGGGCATACAACACTACATCACCTATTAATTCCAGAGATGAGATCTCTCTTTCTTTGGCATGGCAGGCCCTAATACAACAGGAGGATTAAGTGAATCATAAACCTAAAAGAAAGGAAGTAAATGGGTTGTTTGAGATTATGTGATATGTTTTTTAGGCTTAACAACAAAGTTATTCATAAAATCTTTAAAAAAAATGAAAATATTTAAATAACTGTCGATATGACGTAGAAACTTTGACGTTCAGAGCTATAGGTCACGTGATTCCATTCTATCTTTTTGATTTTTAAAAAATCGTTCCAAACGAAGATTTTTCGTATTTAGTAAACTTTCAAATGATTTTTACCTGAATAAGGACCCAGGAGGGGTCTGAAAACGTTTGTACTGTTAAATTTTATTTCGCATTGGTGAAAGGTTTTTCTGAGGTATGTGTTATTTAGTTAAATCCGATGTGCAGGTGATAATTATTATTTTATCTAATAGTAATATGTTAAATTGATCAATATGTTTGTACAGCATTCTTTAAAGTACTTCTGTATTATAGAGTAGGGAATCTTTAATGATTTTATCTCTGCCAGATATGATTGATATAGGCCAAGTGCAGGTTGTAAACAAAAACATTGTCATCTAGACATCTACTCTACTAAAAGAATATGTTCCCTTCCTGTTTGAATGTATTTGAAGTAAATATCAAAAGCTAATGAGTATTATATCAAATAGATATTAATTCATTATTGAATTCACTAGGGCATGTTTTAAAAATTTAGTTAAAAACGATCAAAAAGCATATTTTAAACATATCAGGAATTTTTGCATTCCATCTTATAATGATATGGTAAATGTGAAATTTGCATAACTCAAAATAAGGATATATCTATGTATGTGGCAAATGAAATCAGTCATTTTCATGAGATGGGAAGTGTTGGCCAAATTTCCAATGACCAGATATTTTTTATTAGCTTATAGAAACACCATGACCATTTACAGGTTAATAAATAAACTAAGATTCAGATGTTTTTGATATGTTCAAAAATGTCATCTACAGGAAGTTAGCTTTGGAACAAGAATAACATTAAAATGTATGAAGCTCTGATGCATCAAATGGAATTAATTCAAAACAACCAATCAGAATTTCCTTTTAAATGGCACTAAGAATTAAGATAAAATAGATAAAAATGAAAATCAAATTAACAAAGCAAATCATCAAAATTAACCAAAAATTTGGAAGTTATAATGTTGGCTTGTTTATAGACTTTAACTACCTTAAAGTTAGAATCGAATAAGCTCTTAACACAAGATTTTTTTTTTACTACTAGAACTGCCATATGGGTCAATTTTGACCCATCACTTAAATATGTAAAATATGATCAGAAATGCTAAAATAAGTGCATTTGTATTTACTTTTACTAGTAAATATTAAATTAATAACAACATGGTTAATTCTTAGTAATAAAGTATTACAAAAAAGGGTTATTTCCAGTTTTTGATGATATCTAATAATTATCCAGGAAAAAGTTTTATCTTTTCCAAGATAAGTGTTTGCATTTATCATGTATTTTCATTTTACATCCGAAACAGTTCAAAATTTGATACCAAATTTGTCTGACATTAGCTGTATAGCCTACTGCATTTAGCAGCATCATGCTTATGATGGGAACAGTTGTTCATCAGTAGTTACAAAATCCCATTTCGAGAGATAGTTTCTGTAAAAAAAGGAGATTCCAAAATTTTGGTATCATAAGTTATCCACTTCTAAGTTTTTAGTTTCATAAGTTCCTTGAGCCTACAATAACATCATATTTTTTTATATATGATCAATAAAAGCATCTATTTTTTATAATGACATTTTTCAGTCCTCGTTTTCAAGTTCACGATGGGCTTTCTCGTCTGAGCACTATTTATTTTAGGATCCTATCATCCAAGACTAGTCTCCAAGTGTTGGCTATGTGGTCTAGTAATTAATATTTTTTTTATATATCCATTGGAACCAGTGTTTAATGTCTAATATTTTGTAGCATTTATCTGGGATTCAGCCTGATTCCATGATTGTCTATTTCATGCCCTCTTTACCAATGTAAGAAATTACATTTGATTACCTGATAAAGATGTTGTAGTTATAATACTGCTTTTTTACTTCCTTTATCATCCAGTACTATTTAGTTACAGTTGAAAATTTTACTTTATAATAATTAACTAAAAACAATAAAATACCTGTACTTAGTGAATAACTTTTTTTTGAGATCTTTTCCTCATTGATACATCATCTTATCTATCAGTTTCTACATTCATAGTAATTTGATTCACTGGCAGGAAAAGAGTCATCATTCAGAATATATACTTGCATATTATCTTCCTAAACATCACACTGTTTCCTTCAATATTATGAAGACATTTCAAAATATCTCTTGCATATAACAGGTTTCGAGAAGACATAATTCTTTTTTTATTCAAATGACTGTGTTCTACATTGAACTATTTTTTGACAAGATCATTTTCAAAATATTTAGCACCTGTGTATGTCCACATATATTACCATACTTAATATAGTTCCTTTCAAGCAATGAGCTTTGAAAAACTATTTTCTTTCAGGTATAAATAATTCTATATGAAAAAAAAAACAGTAGGGTCAAAAATGACCATACTGCAGTCATTTTTTAAGTAAGGTGACATTCCAATGTGGGGTTTACCAAGTACCATATATTTGCGCAGATAAGACGATGGTTGAATCATAAAAAAAGACCCCCAAAATCCTGGGTTGTCTTATAGGACAGATATTAAAAAAATAGATTGAAATTTATATAAATTAAAATGATTATAAAAAATAGAAAAACCATAATTATTTACTAGTAGAGAGTAGGGTATGTCCACAAAATAAAATAGCCCATACGACATTTTTGTGAATAGTCAAAGTCATTACTCGAATGCTGAATCAGTGGGAATGTTTGCAACAATAGCAAGGCAATGCGGCCAGATGCAAGAAAATAAAATTTGTTCATTCAAAAAATTACGAATAGGACATAATTCCATGTACGCTATACAGTATTATTATTCAGATGATTATTGCTGATCTAAACTAAATTCATGGGTCGTTGATAGTTTGGGGGTCATCTTATAGGACAGATATATGCTAAAACTATAAAACTTTGACAAAAATTTATACCTCGTCTTATCTTCACAAATATACGGTATACCTTTCTTCTAAAATGCATTTGGCAAGTTCAGTGCTAACAGCCTTTGTTGATGGACTCTTAATGTTCACATAGCCATATCTAATACAGAAGTTTAGCTCAAGAGACTGATAAAAGTAAGATGTTAATGTACCTAGAATTACAGAAATAATGTTAAGATACTTTGTACATCCAAAAACTGACTTAACATGTTCTGGATTCTAAATTTTATTGCATGGGAATTTTACATGGGAATTTACAATTTAACTTGAATTGATTTTAGAATGTATTAAATGCTTGCTTTGGATCTTAAGGTTCTGTCTTTATTAAGATGGTTGTTTGTGGATCTTGGATTTCTATTTATAATAAATATTGTTACAAGGGCTATGTGTAACTTTATTAAGAGACTGATGAGTGAAGAAGAATGCTATAGACACTTGAAATGCATATCACCATTAAAATAAAATAAAGTTCTTACATCAAGTTAAGTGTTGGTCTTGTCTTTGTTTAGAAGAACAAACAAAAACAATTATTAACAGTGCATTTCTGGTGTAATTACCAGTAATAATTGAAAGAATACTGTTTTTGACCTGGTTAATAGGCCTTTTTCAGATATAAGTAGATAAAAATGGAATTCCAATGTCAGTTAGGAAGGAAGCTGGTCTTAATTTATCCATTAGCTGGTCCATTTTAATCTGTCCAAGCCTGAAGATGGTCTATTAATGAGGTTAAAAATATCAGCATTTCTTCAACTGCACCCAGTATTAAAGATACATTGATTAATTTAGCAAAGTAGCTACAGTGGCTAGTTTATCCTTATTCTTCAAACTATATTTTGGTTAGACTAATCATTGAAATTATGTAATTTCAATGATTAGTTAGGTAGAACAATTAAACTACTTTCTTGCAATAATATTAATAATCTTAGAAGTAAATTTAATAATTTAGAATATTTTGGGAGAAAAAATAAATCTGAATTGGACTTGAATCTGCAAATTCTTATTACCATACAGATGCTTATTTTATAGTATAGATATAAGTCAACTTGTATTAATACAAATCACTGGGGGAACAGTAATTAGTTTGCTTTATTGAAAATTTGTATTAATGATTTTTAGGATCAAGGTCGAGGTTGTATAATTTAGAAAGTTAAGGCTTAATAAATGTTCTAAATGATTTTTGAATCAAACAAAATGAGGAGGAGACAGTATTTGTCATTTAAGTGTGGAGCATTATATCAGAGTGGTATATCAGTATATCAAGGTAACCACTATTGGAAATTGGATTATTTCTTGGGGTTGAAATTTACAGTTCAATTTAACAAATTCTGGCAAAATTTTTGTTCACTTTATTGGTGTTTGTTTTAAGGCAAGTTGACTGTATAATGTATATTTGTTAATGAAATTTATTTTTTTACTTTTGAAATTCCATTAAGAGAATACATTGATATGCATTCTAATAATAACAACATTTTTTTTAAACAGAAATCAAAGAATTGCCCTAAGAATTTGAAGAACTCAAAAAAGAAAAGTACTAAAAATAAACAAAATGACTCAGTTGTAAATATAAGTAATGAACATAATGGAAAATTAGAGGGTAAGTCACTATTATTTTATATATTGCAATATCCTGCAAATAACACTTGGGTTATCTGTTGGTTTTTAAATTGCAACTTCAAACTTATCTAACAGCTTTTCCTTTGTCTAGATTTACTAAGAGCATCTTTAAAAATCACAAATTGTCTTCTTTTATCTTTCATGTGCTGCATGTATTTATAATGCCAGAGGAATATGATGGTATTAATTTCTTTAATTCATCATACTCCTCTGTTATGTCTTTACCTTGTTGTGGTGAAGGGCTTTACGATCAGTGCTGCAGTGTCTTGGTAGCATTTTCCTCACTTGAAATTTCACAAGCTTTTCCAAATTGAGAAAGCCTTGGATGTCAAGGAAATTACTTTTATTGATTGATTTTCTTGACATTGAAGATTCTTTTGATAAGACTTGTTTTGAAACTATTAAAATTTGTTTAAATTGAAATCAAGTTAAGATAAAATTGTATCTTGGAGAAAAACGTCTTTAATTAACAGTTTATTACAAACACATGCTAATTTTATTTTTAGTAATAATTTGTATTGTATGAAATTTAAATAACTTATCATTTTGTTTTAAGTTAGCTAATTCATAACATTAATCTGAGAATGTTTTCAGCTTTCTTTATTGATGTAATTACCCCTAAATCAGTAATTTTTTTGAATTTTGAAATTTCATAATTTTATCAAGAAACTAAGACAAGATATTATACACAAATATATCATTGCTGATCATGAAACAATGAATAATGATTATTGAAACAGTATTTTTGCAATAAGAAAAATATTTTTATTTGGTAGTTACTCAAAATTAAAGTTTTGTATTGTTTAAAAAGTTTAATTTACTTCATCATGATACATATATAAATATAAACAATAACTAAATTTGATTTATTAATAGCTAAATATCAACTGTCAGATTTTGGGCTAAAATTAGCTATTAATTAGTTTATTTAGCTCTAAATTATTAGCTTAATCATAGTTCAGAAATCCAGCAGTTGATTTGGTGAAATTCAATTTTATAATGTTTCATGTTCAAATGCAAGAAGAGGTAAAATCATTAGGCTTTATGATATATGAAAATTAAATTGAACAAAATTAAGTAAACTTGGTGGTTAATAAAATAATGAGAAATATTATTGTATGCTATATTTTTTGAAAGTTTAAGTAACATTAAATATTATTTTATTTTTATTCATTTTCCTAAATAAACTTCGAAAATGTTTAAAAAAAATTATAACATATAGAACTGCTTAATTAAGACAACTGATTTTATGCTTACTGAATAAATGTTTTTGGCTTCATTATAGCTATCTTCATCTTCACATAATATCCACAAGTTTCCAGAATGTGTTTTTGAATTCTGCCACACAAGGACGTCTTGGCAGCCATTAAGATACTGCTAGTTATTAGTATAGGTCTGCAATTTTTAGTTTCTCATTTACGGCATTTCTTATAGAACCAGTTCTGGAAGATATTGTGCAGTGGTTGGTTGCCATAATAGCCAAAAAGTACTTTATAAGTAGTTTGAAGCTGTACGTGATGTACTCAAAAACATGATGCATCGAAATTGTCCATGTATTCAACCATTCCAGTCAAATAATTTTTCATTTCCATGTGATGAAAATTTTTTGTATCAATCAATCAAGCTTTATTATTTGATATAATGGGAGTTATTACAAAGGGGGATTAAATAACATTGTTACATTAAAGTTGATATATGAACAAAAAATTCATATAATGTTAACATGGCAAAACTGTCACTGAATGAAATTTGATAACAAAAATCACATGCCAGTGTGAGATTCGCCAAGGGGTACTAATTTTCTTAGTAAATAAGTACCACTTAATCGGCAGCTAGTTGGTGAAACTAGTCTCGGTCGTCTACAAGAACGGCTTTCCTATTTAATAGGAAATCGAGTGGTGGAGGGTCTTACAGTTAATATTTTAAGCGGAAGTTGGTAATGGCGAATTCACCTTCTTCCTTATGTCAGGGTCCCGACACCAGTTTATCTACTTTGCGTAACGCGGATAAACACGCGTGAAATTTATGCTGTCGATCTGATTCAGGAAATAATCCAGAGACATCTCTTAACAAAATATAGAGAATTTAATAAACAAAATAAACAAATACTAATACAAAACAAGAAATAATCAAATAATCTAAAACAGTCAATTAAAGGACGAATAATCTAATCAATTGTGACAGGAGGAAATCTAGTCTTAGTCTATACCGAGTCGAGAGAGAAATGTATTCTCAACCTATACATTTACGAGAGAGAGAGCTCACAATTTATTCCTAAACATACGACCTGTTTACTTTGCTGTGTCGTCTTCTTATCGGTGAAGGTACTTCATTGATAACTTAGGAGTAACTTGTTAGGGGATTACGATGGCGTTGGTCTGCTGGCATATATGTGTGGAGTCCTTTCCACTCTCCGATCTACAGGCGTACTCTTAAGGGCGTTGGCCTTAGAGAGCAGTTGAATGGAGTCTGGTCACTCTCGGATCTGACAACGAACTCCTCGAATTTGGTTGAACTTTGCCGATATCTTCCCATTTACGACCAATCATCGTATTCGGATTTTCCCACGTGGACGGATGGGAAGGGGAAGAAATGAGGGGTAGACAGTTCCCATCGAAGCAAGATTTTTAGCAGATAAGGGAAAAACAGAGGATGCTCATACTTCCGTCAAAGGAAGTGACTCTCCTAGCTGTTTTCCCACACTAGAAAAACGTTATTTTTCTCACCCAAAACAAAAGAATATTTTATGACAAAATTTTAACATTATTTTTAAATTATTATTTTAGACCCGCGGCTATTCGGATCTCACACCAGTGTAGCTACTCAGATATTTCTACGTAATGGAAAAGACAAAT
>NW_019384734.1:391996-399321 GCF_000671375.1 Centruroides sculpturatus | reverse complement strand
TTTTTTTTTTTTTTTTTTTTGAGCTTGAGCTCAAGCTTGGAGAGTTTTCTCAATTTAGGGTAATTTTCTGCAGTTGAAATTGGTTTGATTGTTTTAGTTGGGGTACCTAATGTTGATAGGGGACGTGCAGCTCCCAGAAATATTTTAGCTGCTGTTATGAGCATTAATCCATCAGATCTCTATCAGTTAGGAAACAAGGAAAGTCTTCTTGATCAACTTTATGCTCATAATGAATTTACAGTTTCTATAGTAACTTTATTAATATTCAGAATGTACCCTCAACTTTATTAACACTTTGCTCAGCATCCATGTTAACATCTGGAAGTAAGCAAGGGTTTATAATGTGTCACTGTAAAAGATGCTGTATTGATAAAAATGTAAATGTCACTCAAAGAACATAAAATGCACGAATAATTAAACGTTGTAAAGTAACCAAGTTAAATTTCTGTATATGTTGAATAATTTTGTTATCTGTGTATATAAGATGATTGAAGATAAATATATCATAATGAAAAAGAAAGTTTTATTTTCTTATCATCACCTTGTTATTAGATAACATCCAGAATGTGTGATGGCTTTTAACTATAATAAATCTGTCACACAGTGGTTTTTAACTTTAGCAGCTGATTTTTATTTTATTGTGTATAGTATATCAAGCACCTACAAGTATATGTAGTTAGACCTTTAGCACTTTTTAGTAAAACAAAAGAAACAAATGTGTATTTTTCTCCATATATTTTATTTTTTTCAAATTTTTTTAAGTATGAAAATTAAATTTCTAGGAAAACTTGTAGAACTAATGTTGTTCGGCATTAAAAATTGTAAATAAAAATGTTTCGAACCTATAATCCATATTTTAAAGTTACAAACCACTGTGCGTTGTATGATCCTGTATCGTGGTTGCATCAGCTAACGTTCAAAATGCATTATGGCTTTTCTTAATCACCACAACGTGTAGTGGTCAAATATCATGAAAGTCACGACGTGAATTTCGCTTTGTGGCCTTTTGAAACAACCACAATGCGTCGTGGTCAGTTTTTTCGCTCAATGAGCGATTTCTGTCTTTGAGTCTAACATATATACATGTACATACAATCCATAAATATTTAAAGCTGTATTGAACATATTTAATTATTACATAGAAAATATATGATAAACTGTTATCATTGATTGAGATACACAATGTTCATATATTGATAATTTATCTTTGTAATCTTAATAAGTAAAAAGAAAACTAATGTTATACGAGAGGGGACTCAAAAAAAACCGAACTGAGAGCGCGCTGCCATTTGTAGACGTAGTAGAGAGTTCTCCCGCTAGATGGGGTTAGTAGAGACCTTCACAAAACAGCTGTGCAGATGGCATCAGTTTGTAGGTTTACATTTGAGCGTAGTGTTGTGTTTTTCTTACTGTTATTTTGTTCCACCTGTGAAGTTCTGGGCATCCTTCAACATCTTGAAACAATGAAAACATTGAAAAAATCTGCCAAAAATGTTTTAAGACATCTGCGAGAGGATGTGCGAAGAAAACACCCGGAACTTTGGCGATCAGGTGACTGGTTCTTTCTTCACGACAATGCCCCTGCACACACCGCCTTACGAGTGACCCACTATTTGGCCTCTCGGGGATGGCCTGTCGTTCCCCACCCTCCATATTCACCAGACCTAGCCCTGTGCGACTTTTTTCCGTTTCTGAAAATGAAGAAAAATCTAAAAGGGAAGCGTTTTGATGATGTGGAGGCGGTAAAAGCAGCTTTGCTAAGGGCACTGGACGATATCAAATTTGAAGAGTTCCAGAGATTCTTCAAACAGTGGGGAAAAGGACTTGACAAGTGCATTGCATCTAATGGAGAGTACTTGGAAGATGACTGAAGGAATTCTGCAAAAAAGTTAATAAATAAAGTTTTTATACAAAAAATCCAGTTTTTTTGGGTCCCCCTACGTATGTTATATATTGCCAAAATAGTAAAATTCACATATGGATTTATTTAATTTGCATTCTATCAGTTTTCAAAATGTTTTATTTTATATTATTGATTTCTAAAACTATATTAAAAACAAATTTTATTTCTAAAGTTTGAATGCAAAATAGTTGTAAAAATTATTTAAATATTGGATTTTAGTTTAGTTATTCTATGTATTTATCTGTATAGTAACTTATTTTTATCTGTATAGTTGTTTTTTCAAAGTGTCTGATAAGAATACTCTTCATTAAATGGTAGTTTTTTGTTTTATGTTTTATAAGTTCAATACATGGAGAATATTTAATAAATTAATTTAATATTTGAAGTAATTTTTTTTATTATTAAAAATTAATACCATTAGTTATAATGAAACAAGAAGGTTCGAAAATTCTTTAAAATAATTTTATTATATATATTTAATTATTTTCATGTATCTTTCAAGAAAGTCTGCATTGCATTCTTGAAAAAATTTAGTCACTAATTTATATTAGATTTGTGGTGTTTTTTGTTTATTTGTTTTTTCATAGATAAGAAATAATATATACCATTTATATTTTCAATTTAGAGATTTATGGGAGAAAAAGCCTTTGCTTGTAAGAAGAAAAAATGAAAATTATTATAATAAATTGTTTAGTTGTGAAGAGTTTGATAAAATTTTAAAACAAGTAAGTTTATTATTTTGTATAATTTGCTTTTAACAGTAAAAACATGCAATTAGTTAAGTCTATACTGCTATAAATTATATCAAATTGAATTCTTATTTTTTATTTTTATTTTATTAGTTAAATCAATAAGCATTATTAATGTATTATACATATTAATAATTTATAAATTATATATTTATAATATATAATATAAATTAATTGTTTTATAGAAAGTCATTTTCTGTTTATAGGATATGAATTTTACAGTATTTTATTTCTCTTTATATCTTTATAAAAAATAAAAGTTTTTTAGCAAGTTATATATGAAATTAAATTTGGAAATTTTAAATAATAGCAATAATGAAAGTTTATAATATTAATTAATAGTAATGGACTTTTCTGCTAAATGATGTAACTATAAGCTTATTGTTGTCGCTATTTAAAATTATCAAATACATTGGCAACTGCCAGGCTGTGTTGGCTCAGCTGACTTAATATTAGATCAGTTTCTTAAAGGTCAGCAGTTTAAATCTGTTATTTGGCAGTTGCATTTTAATCAAATTAACATTTTATTACAAAACTTTTCTTGTGAATCCAACATTTTAATGTCAATTTTTCATAAATTTGTTGTTATTGAGGCAGAGTGTAAGTGAAGCCTCTTCTATGAGGCTTACAGAATTGTGTTCGTTTTCAAAATCTGTTTGATTGATTTTGATTAAACTTTGTCGTTTTCCATTAATTGTGATGAAGAATTCAAAAACGCAATAAAAAATAGGGGTCCATGATCTTGTTTTCAAGATATAAAGTTATTTTACTAGCATATGCAACAAAGCAATATTGCACATATCGTGTGACTTTGTCGTGTGATGTTTCACGGTCACTAGTATGTGTTCTATGGACTTTGCTGTAGAGTTGAGTTTGTTCTCAAAATTTAATAGGCTGATTTTGATAAAAATTTGTCATTTTTCATTAATTGTGATGAGAAATCCAAAAAATGTAATGAGTGTCCATTTAAATGTAAAATTAGGGATTAAGATGTTTTCAATATACAGAAGAGTTAAACTGACAATGTTCATGTTCTCTGATGTGACTGAGCATGTCTAATGGAAAATAGGTGCAAAAAACAAACAAAACACAAGAACAAAGCATCGATTGCTTTGTTCTTGGATTGCCTCTCCATGGCGGCAAGCATAAGGAGCATTTCTCCATACCTGGCCAATGCAAGGATTGCCTCTTTTGTTCCTAACAAGTGCAGGGATTGCTTCTTTCTTTCTGGCTCTGCCTCAATTCTATTGTGATATGACAAAGTTACGCAATGTCCTAGTTTAATTTTATTAATTTATTTGTTAATTCATAATTTAAATATTATATATGTATTTTGTTTGTTTTTCTAAGAGAAGAGTGTGTTANTACAGTTAATATTTTAAGCGGAAGTTGGTAATGGCGAATTCACCTTCTTCCTTATGTCAGGGTCCCGACACCAGTTTATCTACTTTGCGTAACGCGGATAAACACGCGTGAAATTTATGCTGTCGATCTGATTCAGGAAATAATCCAGAGACATCTCTTAACAAAATATAGAGAATTTAATAAACAAAATAAACAAATACTAATACAAAACAAGAAGTAATCAAATAATCTAAAACAGTCAATTAAAGGACGAATAATCTAATCAATTGTGACAGGAGGAAATCTAGTCTTAGTCTATACCGAGTCGAGAGAGAAATGTATTCTCAACCTATACATTTACGAGAGAGAGAGCTCACAATTTATTCCTAAACATACGACCTGTTTACTTTGCTGTGTCGTCTTCTTATCGGTGAAGGTACTTCATTGATAACTTAGGAGTAACTTGTTAGGGGATTACGATGGCGTTGGTCTGCTGGCATATATGTGTGGAGTCCTTTCCACTCTCCGATCTACAGGCGTACTCTTAAGGGCGTTGGCCTTAGAGAGCAGTTGAATGGAGTCTGGTCACTCTCGGATCTGACAACGAACTCCTCGAATTTGGTTGAACTTTGCCGATATCTTCCCATTTACGACCAATCATCGTATTCGGATTTTCCCACGTGGACGGATGGGAAGGGGAAGAAATGAGGGGTAGACAGTTCCCATCGAAGCAAGATTTTTAGCAGATAAGGGAAAAACAGAGGATGCTCATACTTCCGTCAAAGGAAGTGACTCTCCTAGCTGTTTTCCCACACTAGAAAAACGTTATTTTTCTCACCCAAAACAAAAGAATATTTTATGACAAAATTTTAACATTATTTTTAAATTATTATTTTAGACCCGCGGCTATTCGGATCTCACACCAGTGTAGCTACTCAGATATCTGAAATAATATTACAAGAATCAAGAAGGTGCTTTCTCATATTCATCACTGTCATTCCACAAAAAGAACACTCATCATCACACAAAACATTAATTATTTTACCATTTAAGTTTATCAAAAACCTATGTAATATAAATTGTGCAGCAAATGACTTTATTTTGTAACTCAAATTAGATAATAAATACAGTAATACCTCGACTTACGCTACCCCGACTTATGCGAACCCGGAGTTACGCGATTTTCAAATCTCGTCGATTCGTCTTTTGTTTGAGCGCCACGCAGCTCTTGATTACTCACTCCCCCCACACTATTGTTCAGCTTACATGTTCGGATGTGTCGCGCGGAATCGACGCATAGTTACAATTTATTTTGTGTTATTTATTTCTGTGTTTGTTATATCTACGGAGACTTGAGAGACTCTATGTGGTGATTTATTGTAACCGTGAACGAATCAAAAGACGTGATAAGATTAACGAGAACATTTATTAGCTTACATACATCCGAATTTGGATTTTACACAAATTGCGAAATTATACCCCGACTTACGCGAATTCGACTTACGCGGTTATCACTCGGTCCCACCTATCACGTAAGTTCAGAGTATCACTGTATAACACTGGGAGTTCACATTCCATTAGGGAAAGTTCCAGAGGCCCAACCCCTTTCACTTAAATAATGAATTGGCCAAAGCTCAAAGTATTCATGTACATTTCAGGCTTTGGCCAAATGACTTGGCCAAAGCTAGAACTGGCCAGCCATTTTGCAAATTGGCTAGGTTTCGTGCTTACTGAATAAATGTTTTTGGCTTCATTATAGCTATCTTCATCTTCACATAATATCCACAAGTTTCCAGAATGTGTTTTTGAATTCTGCCACACAAGGACGTCTTGGCAGCCATTAAGATACTGCTAGTTATTAGTATAGGTCTGCAATTTTTAGTTTCTCATTTACGGCATTTCTTATAGAACCAGTTCTGGAAGATATTGTGCAGTGGTTGGTTGCCATAATAGCCAAAAAGTACTTTATAAGTAGTTTGAAGCTGTACGTGATGTACTCAAAAACATGATGCATCGAAATTGTCCATGTATTCAACCATTCCAGTCAAATAATTTTTCATTTCCATGTGATGAAAATTTTTTGTATCAATCAATCAAGCTTTATTATTTGATATAATGGGAGTTATTACAAAGGGGGATTAAATAACATTGTTACATTAAAGTTGATATATGAACAAAAAATTCATATAATGTTAACATGGCAAAACTGTCACTGAATGAAATTTGATAACAAAAATCACATGCCAGTGTGAGATTCGCCAAGGGGTACTAATTTTCTTAGTAAATAAGTACCACTTAATCGGCAGCTAGTTGGTGAAACTAGTCTCGGTCGTCTACAAGAACGGCTTTCCTATTTAATAGGAAATCGAGTGGTGGAGGGTCTTACAGTTAATATTTTAAGCGGAAGTTGGTAATGGCGAATTCACCTTCTTCCTTATGTCAGGGTCCCGACACCAGTTTATCTACTTTGCGTAACGCGGATAAACACGCGTGAAATTTATGCTGTCGATCTGATTCAGGAAATAATCCAGAGACATCTCTTAACAAAATATAGAGAATTTAATAAACAAAATAAACAAATACTAATACAAAACAAGAAATAATCAAATAATCTAAAACAGTCAATTAAAGGACGAATAATCTAATCAATTGTGACAGGAGGAAATCTAGTCTTAGTCTATACCGAGTCGAGAGAGAAATGTATTCTCAACCTATACATTTACGAGAGAGAGAGCTCACAATTTATTCCTAAACATACGACCTGTTTACTTTGCTGTGTCGTCTTCTTATCGGTGAAGGTACTTCATTGATAACTTAGGAGTAACTTGTTAGGGGATTACGATGGCGTTGGTCTGCTGGCATATATGTGTGGAGTCCTTTCCACTCTCCGATCTACAGGCGTACTCTTAAGGGCGTTGGCCTTAGAGAGCAGTTGAATGGAGTCTGGTCACTCTCGGATCTGACAACGAACTCCTCGAATTTGGTTGAACTTTGCCGATATCTTCCCATTTACGACCAATCATCGTATTCGGATTTTCCCACGTGGACGGATGGGAAGGGGAAGAAATGAGGGGTAGACAGTTCCCATCGAAGCAAGATTTTTAGCAGATAAGGGAAAAACAGAGGATGCTCATACTTCCGTCAAAGGAAGTGACTCTCCTAGCTGTTTTCCCACACTAGAAAAACGTTATTTTTCTCACCCAAAACAAAAGAATATTTTATGACAAAATTTTAACATTATTTTTAAATTATTATTTTAGACCCGCGGCTATTCGGATCTCACACCAGTGTAGCTACTCAGATATTTCTACGTAATGGAAAAGACAAAT
>NW_019384734.1:377618-388710 GCF_000671375.1 Centruroides sculpturatus | reverse complement strand
TTATTATTATTATTATTATTTTTGGCTTTGTTTTGTTTGTTGTTTTTTGCTGTAAGATGCTTGTAAAAGGCCAACCTGGCCACAGTGTCTTTTGAGAAATAAAAAAAAATAAAATAAAACAAAAAAATAAAAGTTATCTAATATTCACAAATTATTAAATGGGCAACTATTTACATGATATTTTTCAACAAAGCAAAATAAACAAAGAACTTGCTGGCATCGTGCACATTTAACAAATCGAAGATTTTGGCAATTACTCTCAACACAATTTAAACTGTCAGTGTTTAAAAAAGAAAAACAAACTTGTTTTACATTTAAGAATTGACACTTTTCATTTATGAGTCCAGAAGCAAACCATGCATGTTTAATCAAATTATTAAATATTGGCGCAGATAATTGATGATAAAGAATCGAATGTAATTTTATAATGCCGTTTCTAGTTGTCCAAAACAATTTCATCGAAGAATCATTACAGAATAATTGTATAGCATTTAAAATTTCTTTAGCTAAAAGTTTTACTTGTCTATGAAATCCAACATCTAAAGGTTGGCATATAGATGTACACTTTGGTGGAATAATTAGTACTTCACATGAATTTTGATTTGTAGATGTTTGAAATACTGTATTATAAATATTAATACAGTAGAGTGTCGATTTTCCGAAAGTCAATCATCCGAAAGAATTCCAGTTGGCAAATTTAAATTTTTGCCAGTGTTGTGGCGCTTCAATCTTTGGCTATGTCTTGGGCTACTCAAATATTTTACATTTTTGATACTAAATTAACATCTGAAGTATAATTTTTTATTATTTTTATATTTTTCAATATATTTATTTTGTTTGTACAAAATACAAAAATAATTTTTAACGATACAATAGTCTTTGTTAGGCTTAACATCGACAAAAATTCAATGCAAAGCGACACGCAACGGATAAAAATTTCGACATCGGATACGTTAAACTATTTTTTCGTACGTAAATCAGTTATCCGGACAACCCCAGTCCCCAATTGATTCAGAAAATCGACGCTCTACTGTATTTGATTCTATTTCTATCAATATGTACAAAGTGCTTCCTAAATGGCATCCTTCCCAAAATGCATTATATAGGAAAACTACTACAAAAATATATAATAATTTGAAATAAATGCTTTTAGTTATAAAATATTGCTTTATGAATCCTAAATTTGTATTTTTTTTTTTCTTTCTTTCTTCATGTAACACAACCTGCAATGAGACATGTAGTAGTATGGTGTTTACAACTGTTTGACCTTGAGAACAGCTGTTGGTTGACATTCGCGAGTCATTCCATGAACGTTTCAGGGGAAATGATTATTTAATAATTGTTGAATGAGACTTGGCCACAAGTGTTACGTCCTTTTAATCTTGTTCGAGTCAGACATGGGAGTTAATTAAGTGATTCGCATCTATGGCTCTAGCATGAAATCTCAAAATGGAAAAAAGCAATAGTCATCTTTCATCTATCCCAAGGCTTTTGGGTTTGCAAAAGTCCACAAATCAAAGAGGAGCATAAGGACAGTAGTGGACAAGTGCTGTTCCCTTACAATCACCCTGGAATGCACTTTCAACACCTTTGTCACCATTTATGAATACAGCATTACACAACCATTAAAGCTCATTCAGAAACTCCAACAATTAAAGCTAAATGGTGAAGAATATATTACAATACTCAACTTCCAAACAATGTGTACCCTTCAGTCAGATTAGAGCCCTGTTTCTGCCACCTAAGGGATTTTCTATTGAGGAAGCTGAGAGATTTTGTAAAATTACATACTGAAATGCTGGAGTTAGCGCACTTGGTGATATATTCCTCATTTTTCTTAATCAACAGCACTATGTACTATACATGAAAATAGAGGGGTCCCCGTGGGAAGCTCCCTGTTAGGGATATTCTGTGAAATGGTACTCAGATCTTTGGAAACCATTACTTTACCTAAATATGACTAAAGCATTGCACTATACACAAGATACCTAGATCAGTGTTCTGCAACTGGTGTGCCGTCGCCATGTGAAAGGTGTGACGTGAACTTTTACATCTTCTATGAATTATCAAGGTTTATTTATATATTTTTATCACAGTTGCTGTGTTTCTTATGCTTGTATTTCATTCTCTGCCATAGCACTGATGAAATAAGATGATGTTTGTTTATTCTTTATTACAAGCCATGCATTTTTTACATATTCTAAGAAATTAAATGTAAAATAAATTTGCTCACAGGTGTTGATGTCTGTTTAATAATAATAATAATAATAATAATAATAGGTTAGTGGCATTACATAATTCTATTACTAGTATCATATCATATGTTTTTGAGGGGAATAACATTTTGGTGTGCTATGTTGAGTCATGGGTGTGTGCAAGTAGAAAAAGTAAGTGGAACACTGACCTAAATGATATGTTAATAATATGGAGAAGGCAACCTAAGATCCAACACTTCATCAATGATATCACCAACCCATATGGATTAAAAATAAAATTAGAGTAGGAAAGTGCTACTGGTGTGCATTTCCTGGATGTGTTGTTCACACTAATAGGAGAGGCTATCACTACAAATATTTATAGAAAACCAACTTATAATTTGCTATTTATACTGCAGATGTCCTATGACCTGATTAGCTATAAACTGGCATCATTCAGGGCTCTTATCAGAAGAGTTCTTGAACTGTACAAATGTGCAAGACAGAATACAGGAGTGTGAATACATTAAAACAATTAGACACCAATTCAGATTCAAACTTCAAACCACAGAAAAAAATATGATAAAGAGTTTCACATTAGATTAAAAAAAAAAAGAGTTCATACTTTTATATCAGAAAAATTGGTATTCTAAAGATCTTCAAAACCTTCAAAGTTTATTTACATATTAGTAATAATTGTTATTTAGTCATGTTGTTATCCATATACAGTTGAGTCCACATAAGTCATCATAGGTATAACTAGACACTGTCAGTTAAGTAGTCAGTTTTCTGTGGTCCCAGCCAATTTATATAGGCATTAATTTTAAAAAACTCTGGTTTATTCAACAGTGTTTAACTCATCACCACTGGATAAATCGACATACTTTTTCTGTCCCACAATTGTTTAGACCTATGGTTCTCAATCTGTGGTCCATGCTTCATGAAGCCACTTCAAGTGTTTCATGAAAAAAATCAAATATACAATTAAAAATTGTTGTAAAAGAAAAATCAATACAATGTAAAATAATTTTTGTATGGGAATGTAATCAGCAAATGCCAATGATGTCATATACTAACCTAGTATGCTCTTGATATCAAAAAGGTTTGTCACCCCTGCTTTAAAGCTGATATTGTAAGTGTTCTGCGGAAAAAAATGTCAAAGTTTAGTGTTCCCCGACTTCAAAAAGATTGAAAACCACAGGTTTAGACGTCTGATAAGTTGATTCTCCTCCTGAAAAATGTGAGTTCACACCACACAGCTTAACATCACAGCAGAATCAGATTTTGCATTTTCTCGCCTTTCATTCATGTGTTATTTGCAGCAAGTGTTTAACATTTCTGTTAGAAATGAGTATCCAAAACCTAACAATGCTTAAGCTGAAGAAAAAATACAAACTTGTATCTGAATTTTAATGTAATAAAACTTTGCAAGCCAAATTTACAAAAACAAGAAAACCTTCCAAGAACAACATTGATGGGAATTCTGAAGGAAAAAGAGGAAATTAAGAAACTTTTTCTAGGGTCTTCATTGCAGCTGTCTTGAAAATGCCAGAGAAAGTTGCCATGCAAAGATGTCAAAGATGCTCTGGTACATTGGCTAAAGAAAATTCATTCATCAAATCTTCCTGTTTTGGGGCCTGAAACAAAAAGCAATGGAAATCACTGAGGTACTTGGAGTAGAAACCAACTTTAGTGCCAGTGATGGATGGTCAGAGAGATACATTGCATGTACTGTATAAAGCACTACTGTATTTTCCTAATTGTAGTTTTGTGGTTTTTTTCAATTTTGTTTTAGTCATTATATTGGATAACTCAACATATTTCCACTTTTCCTTGGGGTGTCAACTTATGCAGACTCGACTGTATACATTCTTAATTATAATATCAACAATATCATTCATATTTACATTGCAGAATGGATGTTCAGTCAGATTTTTAAATCCTCAAACATACAGTAAGAAAATTTG
This sequence comes from Centruroides sculpturatus, assembly GCF_000671375.1. Lineage (NCBI taxonomy): Eukaryota > Metazoa > Arthropoda > Arachnida > Scorpiones > Buthidae > Centruroides > Centruroides sculpturatus. Next base: position 384,548 of record NW_019384734.1, on the reverse strand, counting down.
GAAACTGAATTCTGTTCTTCAAGATCACTTTGGAAGTTTTGTCGGTGCAAATGTGTAAGTTTTACATGTCTATTTCATCTTGTATACTACTATAAAAATATTTGTTAAAAAATAGCTTTAATTATTTTCATTAATTTGATATTGCTTAAAGATTAATAAAATATTACAGTTTTGTAACTCACAAAGTGTATTATTAATGATTGTAGCATGATAAATATTTATCAGTTTAACTATTACTATTCACATTTATTTCAATTTTCCAATTTGCTTTTTCTATACTTATATGTAGATTAAAAACTGGTCTTAAAAATTGATTTTTATCAATTTTTTAATAAATAAAAAATATATATTATGAAATTAAGAATATGCCAAAATCAACAAAGTATGCTTCTATGTGGACATAAAGATATTTCCAATTTGAGTCACTTTATTTTAATGATATAATTCTAAATTGAATCCTAAATATTCAAATTGATTGATTAGATTCTTTATTGTGTTTAATATAATATTTCTGAGATTGATGTTTACAGTCAGCCCCCCTATAACACTGTTGATAATTCCATTTTATATGAATTCCATGTTGTACGAGTCACTTAGATTTTACAAATATGTGAGCCGTTCACAGCCCGGCACACGTATTTGTAAAANGTATTTATTTATTTTAGTTACAATTTGTATTGTAAATAAATTACAATAAATTTTATATTAGTAATTAAAATACACTTACAGAACTTTGCTATTATAATCAGAATTTTATTACTAATACCAAGTGATTTGTTGTATTATCAGGTTGCAATAAGACTAATATAATAATTAGCTGTAAAGTAATTCAAGTAGAGATAGGTGGTTAGACTGCCATCTTGTGATAATTTTAATAATTATAATAGGCCTAAATTAATTTTAATTTAGAATTTCTGGAAAAAAGAATTGGCTCTGAGCAGGATTCAAACCTGCAACTGTTGTTTATCGTGCAGATGTGTTTCCAATTATGCTACCTAGACATCTGTCCAATCTTTGTTTCCAGAGTTATTAATTTAGATATAACTATACTTGGCATTGACTGGGGATGATGACTTTAGTGCCCACAGTTTTCCATGACTCTCAGCCACTATTACTTTCACCTTCTGGATTGTTTATATATGTTAGGCTCAAAGACCGAAATCGCTCATTGAGCGAAAAAAAGGCCACAAAGCAAAATTCGCATCATGGCATTTGTAAAAACAGCCACAACATGTTGTGGCTAACTCAAAATGACCAAAAAAGTGAAATTTGCATTGTGGCTTTCATGATATTTGACCACTACATGTTGTGGTGATTAAGAAATGCCATAACACATTCTGAACGTTAGCTGATGCAACCATGATACAAATGATAGGTTGTAACTTGTCAACGGGCACATTGCAAACACTTGGGGAGTTTGTATTGTGTTCGTTCTTGACCAGTGCTGCCATTTCTAGGGTAATTACCCTTTTCTAAAGTAATTTCAACCTCTGAGAGTAATGTTTCAGGTAGTCTGATATTTAGGGTAAATCTAGGGTAAAACTACCCTGTGTTCTGATGCTATTACTTATCGCTCCACAAGTTTCGCTGGAAAAAGTTTTAGCTAAAACCATTTTGTTTTTCCCTATAACTGGAGGGTTTTAGGATAGGACAACAGAAGCAAAGAAATAATGCAGATTGATGCTAGGTACAGTACATGTGTATACACTGTACAGTGATACTTCGGTTTTCGTTGATAATCCATCTGAAAACATTCGGCAAAATCCAAAACCGACGATAACTGAAGTCAACAAAACTGAGGTATTACTGTATATTACACCTGAGTAGGATTTCACTTTTCTCAACCTTCATACCATTGAGCCATTGGCATTCTCCGTATCAGATGTAAATTAATACCTTTGATAAAGCCTAAAAATCCTAAGACATTTTAATTATTAAAATTTTCGAAAACAATGAATTAAGAAATGTTCTGATTATTATTTCACAATAATAGTACAGGGATCTGTGTCATAGAATTGTTTGTCTTATTTTTTTTTTTTTTTTGAGCTTGAGCTCAAGCTTGGAGAGTTTTCTCAATTTAGGGTAATTTTCTGCAGTTGAAATTGGTTTGATTGTTTTAGTTGGGGTACCTAATGTTGATAGGGGACGTGCAGCTCCCAGAAATATTTTAGCTGCTGTTATGAGCATTAATCCATCAGATCTCTATCAGTTAGGAAACAAGGAAAGTCTTCTTGATCAACTTTATGCTCATAATGAATTTACAGTTTCTATAGTAACTTTATTAATATTCAGAATGTACCCTCAACTTTATTAACACTTTGCTCAGCATCCATGTTAACATCTGGAAGTAAGCAAGGGTTTATAATGTGTCACTGTAAAAGATGCTGTATTGATAAAAATGTAAATGTCACTCAAAGAACATAAAATGCACGAATAATTAAACGTTGTAAAGTAACCAAGTTAAATTTCTGTATATGTTGAATAATTTTGTTATCTGTGTATATAAGATGATTGAAGATAAATATATCATAATGAAAAAGAAAGTTTTATTTTCTTATCATCACCTTGTTATTAGATAACATCCAGAATGTGTGATGGCTTTTAACTATAATAAATCTGTCACACAGTGGTTTTTAACTTTAGCAGCTGATTTTTATTTTATTGTGTATAGTATATCAAGCACCTACAAGTATATGTAGTTAGACCTTTAGCACTTTTTAGTAAAACAAAAGAAACAAATGTGTATTTTTCTCCATATATTTTATTTTTTTCAAATTTTTTTAAGTATGAAAATTAAATTTCTAGGAAAACTTGTAGAACTAATGTTGTTCGGCATTAAAAATTGTAAATAAAAATGTTTCGAACCTATAATCCATATTTTAAAGTTACAAACCACTGTGCGTTGTATGATCCTGTATCGTGGTTGCATCAGCTAACGTTCAAAATGCATTATGGCTTTTCTTAATCACCACAACGTGTAGTGGTCAAATATCATGAAAGTCACGACGTGAATTTCGCTTTGTGGCCTTTTGAAACAACCACAATGCGTCGTGGTCAGTTTTTTCGCTCAATGAGCGATTTCTGTCTTTGAGTCTAACATATATACATGTACATACAATCCATAAATATTTAAAGCTGTATTGAACATATTTAATTATTACATAGAAAATATATGATAAACTGTTATCATTGATTGAGATACACAATGTTCATATATTGATAATTTATCTTTGTAATCTTAATAAGTAAAAAGAAAACTAATGTTATACGAGAGGGGACTCAAAAAAAACCGAACTGAGAGCGCGCTGCCATTTGTAGACGTAGTAGAGAGTTCTCCCGCTAGATGGGGTTAGTAGAGACCTTCACAAAACAGCTGTGCAGATGGCATCAGTTTGTAGGTTTACATTTGAGCGTAGTGTTGTGTTTTTCTTACTGTTATTTTGTTCCACCTGTGAAGTTCTGGGCATCCTTCAACATCTTGAAACAATGAAAACATTGAAAAAATCTGCCAAAAATGTTTTAAGACATCTGCGAGAGGATGTGCGAAGAAAACACCCGGAACTTTGGCGATCAGGTGACTGGTTCTTTCTTCACGACAATGCCCCTGCACACACCGCCTTACGAGTGACCCACTATTTGGCCTCTCGGGGATGGCCTGTCGTTCCCCACCCTCCATATTCACCAGACCTAGCCCTGTGCGACTTTTTTCCGTTTCTGAAAATGAAGAAAAATCTAAAAGGGAAGCGTTTTGATGATGTGGAGGCGGTAAAAGCAGCTTTGCTAAGGGCACTGGACGATATCAAATTTGAAGAGTTCCAGAGATTCTTCAAACAGTGGGGAAAAGGACTTGACAAGTGCATTGCATCTAATGGAGAGTACTTGGAAGATGACTGAAGGAATTCTGCAAAAAAGTTAATAAATAAAGTTTTTATACAAAAAATCCAGTTTTTTTGGGTCCCCCTACGTATGTTATATATTGCCAAAATAGTAAAATTCACATATGGATTTATTTAATTTGCATTCTATCAGTTTTCAAAATGTTTTATTTTATATTATTGATTTCTAAAACTATATTAAAAACAAATTTTATTTCTAAAGTTTGAATGCAAAATAGTTGTAAAAATTATTTAAATATTGGATTTTAGTTTAGTTATTCTATGTATTTATCTGTATAGTAACTTATTTTTATCTGTATAGTTGTTTTTTCAAAGTGTCTGATAAGAATACTCTTCATTAAATGGTAGTTTTTTGTTTTATGTTTTATAAGTTCAATACATGGAGAATATTTAATAAATTAATTTAATATTTGAAGTAATTTTTTTTATTATTAAAAATTAATACCATTAGTTATAATGAAACAAGAAGGTTCGAAAATTCTTTAAAATAATTTTATTATATATATTTAATTATTTTCATGTATCTTTCAAGAAAGTCTGCATTGCATTCTTGAAAAAATTTAGTCACTAATTTATATTAGATTTGTGGTGTTTTTTGTTTATTTGTTTTTTCATAGATAAGAAATAATATATACCATTTATATTTTCAATTTAGAGATTTATGGGAGAAAAAGCCTTTGCTTGTAAGAAGAAAAAATGAAAATTATTATAATAAATTGTTTAGTTGTGAAGAGTTTGATAAAATTTTAAAACAAGTAAGTTTATTATTTTGTATAATTTGCTTTTAACAGTAAAAACATGCAATTAGTTAAGTCTATACTGCTATAAATTATATCAAATTGAATTCTTATTTTTTATTTTTATTTTATTAGTTAAATCAATAAGCATTATTAATGTATTATACATATTAATAATTTATAAATTATATATTTATAATATATAATATAAATTAATTGTTTTATAGAAAGTCATTTTCTGTTTATAGGATATGAATTTTACAGTATTTTATTTCTCTTTATATCTTTATAAAAAATAAAAGTTTTTTAGCAAGTTATATATGAAATTAAATTTGGAAATTTTAAATAATAGCAATAATGAAAGTTTATAATATTAATTAATAGTAATGGACTTTTCTGCTAAATGATGTAACTATAAGCTTATTGTTGTCGCTATTTAAAATTATCAAATACATTGGCAACTGCCAGGCTGTGTTGGCTCAGCTGACTTAATATTAGATCAGTTTCTTAAAGGTCAGCAGTTTAAATCTGTTATTTGGCAGTTGCATTTTAATCAAATTAACATTTTATTACAAAACTTTTCTTGTGAATCCAACATTTTAATGTCAATTTTTCATAAATTTGTTGTTATTGAGGCAGAGTGTAAGTGAAGCCTCTTCTATGAGGCTTACAGAATTGTGTTCATTTTCAAAATCTGTTTGATTGATTTTGATTAAACTTTGTCGTTTTCCATTAATTGTGATGAAGAATTCAAAAACGCAATAAAAAATAGGGGTCCATGATCTTGTTTTCAAGATATAAAGTTATTTTACTAGCATATGCAACAAAGCAATATTGCACATATCGTGTGACTTTGTCGTGTGATGTTTCACGGTCACTAGTATGTGTTCTATGGACTTTGCTGTAGAGTTGAGTTTGTTCTCAAAATTTAATAGGCTGATTTTGATAAAAATTTGTCATTTTTCATTAATTGTGATGAGAAATCCAAAAAATGTAATGAGTGTCCATTTAAATGTAAAATTAGGGATTAAGATGTTTTCAATATACAGAAGAGTTAAACTGACAATGTTCATGTTCTCTGATGTGACTGAGCATGTCTAATGGAAAATAGGTGCAAAAAACAAACAAAACACAAGAACAAAGCATCGATTGCTTTGTTCTTGGATTGCCTCTCCATGGCGGCAAGCATAAGGAGCATTTCTCCATACCTGGCCAATGCAAGGATTGCCTCTTTTGTTCCTAACAAGTGCAGGGATTGCTTCTTTCTTTCTGGCTCTGCCTCAATTCTATTGTGATATGACAAAGTTACGCAATGTCCTAGTTTAATTTTATTAATTTATTTGTTAATTCATAATTTAAATATTATATATGTATTTTGTTTGTTTTTCTAAGAGAAGAGTGTGTTATTCTGAAAACATTGATATTACGCAATATGTTGATGGAAAACGAGAGACATTGAATCCAGTTGGCCGCGCTTATTCATCAGTTGTATGGAATTACTATAAGGTTAGTAGTTAAAATAATTTTATGTATATTTTTATATTTAAGTAAATTTATTTTAATGAAAGATGTCTGTCATTTACAGTTTATCTATATCTATTATGGATTAGAATTGATTTTCTTCCAAATGAAAATTTATTGAAAATGTTTTGTTAATTTTTAAAATACAATTTAAAATTAAGTGTATTATAAATAAAACCAACTTATAACAAAAAGAATCAAATTATTGTTTTACTTGAGTATAGTATATTTTATCAAATAATATGTTAAAAAGAAGTAAATAGCAAAATAAGTTACAGAAATGCTTATATTCTTTTATTACAAATACATAGGGGAAAAGTTATTGATAGAACTGATAAGTGAACTGTGCTAGTATATAGTGCAGACAAGTCAAAGGACATAGTTATACTAGTACGATCTTCATACAATGAGCTATTAATGGAGTACATCAAGATGACACAGTGCATGAAAGCCCATCTGCAGTTGCTTCACCTACAATCAAGAGTTAATTAATATTCATTTAAGTAAAAATAAAGTACAGTAGAGCGTCGATTTTCCAAAAGTCAATCATCCGAAAGAATTCCAGTCGGCAAATTTAAATTTTCGCCAGTGCTGTGGCGCTTCAATCTTTGGCTATGTCTTGGGCTACTCAAATATTTTACATTTTTGATACTAAATTAACATCTGAAGTATAATTTTTTATTATTTTTATATTTTTCAATATATTTATTTTGTTTGTACAAAATAAAAAAATAATTTTTAACGATACAATAGTCTTTGTTAGGCTTAACATCGAC
>NW_019384734.1:368448-371692 GCF_000671375.1 Centruroides sculpturatus | reverse complement strand
CTGTTGATAATTCCGTTTTATATGAATTCCATGTTGTACGAGTCACTTAGATTTTACAAATATGTGAGCCGTTCACAGCCCGGCACACGTATTTGTAAAATCTAAGTGACTCGTACAACATGGAATTCATATAAAATGGAATTATCAATAGTGTTATAGGGGGACAACTTGTTATTTTATCCCCATCTTTTGTATATACTACACATGTAATGTTACTGTAGCCTCTAATGTTAATGATCTGTAATAATGCCAATATGTTCTTGTCTGCACCTGGTTATATGTCTATGGCACCAGGTATGTACTGTAACTCAGTATTTTATTAATAAAATGAATCTGAATCTGTACTTTTTTAAATTTTCTTATAATTGTTGAAAATGAAAGAAAACTATTTTAAATTATTTCAGTTATTAAATTGGAAATGTTATATATTAAGCTAGCACTTTATTTATAGTTATTTAACACCACCAGGATCTCAAGGATTTGCTCCACATTATGATGACATTGAAGCATTTATTCTTCAATTGGAAGGAAAGAAAGAATGGAAACTCTATAATCCAAGGTTAATTGATATTTTATATTTAATAAATACTTTTAATTTAAATAATTTTTTATTATAAAATTTAATGGCATATATAATTTCTCTTTAATCATTTATATGATATTAAGTTTACAATTTAAATCATGAGAGTCATATTTAATTTAAACTTGAATTAAATATTCTGATATATGTACTGTACATGGAGTTTTAAAAATTTGAATTTTTATTTTTCATTCTATTTTCTTTTTGTTTTTTGTTTTGAAATTTATATGTCATAAGCAATTTGTTTGTCAAAAGATTTAAAATAATTGCCAGATTAGATCAGAGTATATTACTACTACTATTAATAGTAGTAGTAGTAGTAGCTGTGGTAGCAGTAATATAGCCTGATCTAATCTTGAAATTGTTTGGCTTTAATATAACTACCAGGCTTATAGATGTTCATATTTTGAGTTTTATCACTTATAATTAACTAAATACTGTCAGTATATATAGTTAAACAGACTTTATTTATTTTATGATAAATCAAGAGTTTTTATATAAATTTAATTTCAGTATTTAGTTAAACAGACTTTATTTATTTTATGATAAATCAAGAGTTTTTATATAAATTTAATTTATATTTTAATTATTTTATTTTTAGAAATGCTAATGAAACTCTTCCAAGATATTCCAGTGGTAGGTGTTAATTAAAATGTAATTAAATTAATTTGCTTTAGGTGAATTTCCTTAAATAATGAAAAGAACAATGTAAATTCAGTAATTTTATTAAAAATTATGTCAAAATCTGTCATTTAATTTTAATCTGGTTTTATTGATGATTGCAGTTTATGTATAATAAATTTTGTAATTGTATTATTGTTTAATCATATTTCTACAGTATTAATTATAGCATTATGATTAAATGGAACAAAACACATATCTGTGGTATAATTATTATTTTTAATACCATGTGAGGTATTTAAATTTTTTTGATAGGATTAGTTATTGACCAGTTTTCAGATTAAATATTTAAATTTCTTTTTAGTTTTTATTATTAATATTTTGTTTCCGACAAACAAATAATTGCATAGTTTAAATCTTAATGTTTAACTTACTTGTAATTTGAAAAATATAAAAATAAGAGAAATAATTTAAGTTTGAATTGCAAATTCAACTTTAAAAACTGAATAAAAATAAAAGTCATAAAATGAAAGCAAAATTAATGTTCTTTAGCAGCTTGAGTTGTGATTTTAAGCATGAATGTAAAAAATAAAACCACGATTAAAGTTGCTTTCTGTATGTACATTTATATACTGTTGATAGTTATAATTTGATTAAGCTTGATTTTTACTTGAATTGACTGTAATAACCTTTTTAGTATTGTCATTATAAATAAATTTACAATGAACATCTAGCAATATTTACAAAAGGATTCAATAATAATATAATTACAATTAATCTATATTCTTTATATTTTAACTAGCTTTTGCCCGCGGCTTCGCTCGCGTTAAGAAGTATTATTATTAATTAGGTATAGTTTTTGCGGCTTTATTTTTGTTTAGCGTGTGTAAAAAATTATGGCCTACAAAACTTCTTTGTACACNGGCGGCAAGCATAAGGAGCATTTCTCCATACCTGGCCAATGCAAGGATTGCCTCTTTTGTTCCTAACAAGTGCAGGGATTGCTTCTTTCTTTCTGGCTCTGCCTCAATTCTATTGTGATATGACAAAGTTACGCAATGTCCTAGTTTAATTTTATTAATTTATTTGTTAATTCATAATTTAAATATTATATATGTATTTTGTTTGTTTTTCTAAGAGAAGAGTGTGTTATTCTGAAAACATTGATATTACGCAATATGTTGATGGAAAACGAGAGACATTGAATCCAGTTGGCCGCGCTTATTCATCAGTTGTATGGAATTACTATAAGGTTAGTAGTTAAAATAATTTTATGTATATTTTTATATTTAAGTAAATTTATTTTAATGAAAGATGTCTGTCATTTACAGTTTATCTATATCTATTATGGATTAGAATTGATTTTCTTCCAAATGAAAATTTATTGAAAATGTTTTGTTAATTTTTAAAATACAATTTAAAATTAAGTGTATTATAAATAAAACCAACTTATAACAAAAAGAATCAAATTATTGTTTTACTTGAGTATAGTATATTTTATCAAATAATATGTTAAAAAGAAGTAAATAGCAAAATAAGTTACAGAAATGCTTATATTCTTTTATTACAAATACATAGGGGAAAAGTTATTGATAGAACTGATAAGTGAACTGTGCTAGTATATAGTGCAGACAAGTCAAAGGACATAGTTATACTAGTACGATCTTCATACAATGAGCTATTAATGGAGTACATCAAGATGACACAGTGCATGAAAGCCCATCTGCAGTTGCTTCACCTACAATCAAGAGTTAATTAATATTCATTTAAGTAAAAATAAAGTACAGTAGAGCGTCGATTTTCCAAAAGTCAATCATCCGAAAGAATTCCAGTCGGCAAATTTAAATTTTCGCCAGTGCTGTGGCGCTTCAATCTTTGGCTATGTCTTGGGCTACTCAAATATTTTACATTTTTGATACTAAATTAACATCTGAAGTATAATTTTTTATTATTTTTATATTTTTCAATATATTTATTTTGTTTGTACAAAATAAAAAAATAATTTTTAACGATACAATAGTCTTTGTTAGGCTTAACATCGAC
>NW_019384734.1:325816-363738 GCF_000671375.1 Centruroides sculpturatus | reverse complement strand
CATAGTAGCTCCAATCTTTAATTTCAGTTCAATCAGTCGAAAATCTAAGAAGATTTATACAAACTTTCATCCCCTATTTTATCCCCTTAGGGGTGGAATTTATCAAAATCCTTTCTTAGGGGATGCGTACGTCATAGTAGCTTTATGCATGCAAAGTCTCAGCCCGATCGCTTTAAAATTGACAATGTTTCATACAAATTTTCATCCCCTATTTTATCCCCTTGAAGGTAGAATTGATCAAAATCCTTTCTTAGCGGATGCCTACGTCATAACATCTACCTGCATGCCAAATTTCAGCCCGATCCGCCCAGTGGTTTGGGCTGTGCGTTGATAGATCACTATGTCAGTCAGTCACCTTTGAGTTATATATATTTAGATAAAATTTAATGATAAAATAAAGCATTTTGAATAATTTTTATAGATGTTTGATAAAACTATGTTAATTATTCACTTACTTGAAAGTCTTTATTATATTTATCAATCATTGTCTACTTGGACACAACCTATTATTAGGACCTTATACTGGTGCTTTTGGATACTGACACAAAGATGAGATCTTAATCATTAAAAAACAAAATTTCTTTATTATATCACCTTTATTATTATATCACTATATTAAGGACTGTAAGGCCTTAATATAGTGATATAATAATAAAATAATAATATTTAATTATATATATATATATATATGTTTATTATATTTTTTGTGATGCTAATGTAATATATAATTTTATTGCAGCAAACTTTACTCAAGAAGAAATTGGTGAACCTATTTTAACAGTTGAACTTCTGCCTGGTGATCTTCTTTATTTTCCTCGTGGAATAATTCACCAAGTAAGTAATATTCGATTGAGTATTTTCTGAAAATAAATTCTAAATAATGTAGAAAAATTTTAAAAGATTCAAATATTTTCTATTTCTTTTATTTATAGTATTTTTAAAAAACAGTTTAAAATACAATTATATAGTATGTTACAAGATACGTTAACTAGGTCCTTTCTTGTTTTTATTTTTTTCTTTTTTTGAAAATTTTACATAGGCATTGCTGATTTAAAAGCAGCTTGTCTTGGTTCTATTAATGTCTTCTATGTGAGCTTACAGACAAACTAACAACACTACAGTGGAGATATGCCTATACTTTACTCCCAATCATATATAATATATATATAAGTAAACATGATGTTATTCCACAATACTTTAAAATAGCAAACAAATTTTCTTTTTAAATATCAGATAAGCTGTAAACAGAACTGAAGAGGGATATAATACCCGAAATGCATATTCTGTTCGATTAAAACCTATTTTTACACCATTTCATCATTTATCCTGTATGATAAGTCTATTATAAAAATTTTATGCTCACATAGAAGACATTACATAGGCATTATTTATCACTTAAAAATTATAAATTTAGAATGTGACAAAAACAGACAAAATGTAATGCTTATGATGTTACAATTTCCAATTCTTAAATTTGTAAACGCTTTGCTTTTTTTCAGATGAAAAATAGTTAATCTTATCTATTTAGTCCAAAAGTAAAAATAGTTTCATTAAAAATTGTTTCAAAGTGAAGTTTTAAGATTTAAAAATTTGACATTATTTCTCCTGCTTCATACTTATCATGCAAATTAAAGGGTAGTTTTTTTAGGTGTTATTTATATACTGTATACTATTTTTGTAATTGTTACTTCATTTAAAATAACAAAACTTTGGTTTAATATTCAGGCCAAAACTTCAAAAGATAGTCATTCTCTTCATGTCACATTATCAACGTTTCAAAAAAATACATGGGGAGATTTTTTACTAAAGGTATTTTTTTTTAAATAATTGAAATAAGAATATGTATTCTGATTTTATACATATGATATGATACATAAGAATATGTTTGTGTTTATTAGTGCATTCCTAGAGCATTAGAAATAGCAGTAGAAGAAGATATTGAATTTCGAAAATCTTTGCCTTTAGATTATGCAAAATATATGGGTGTATCTAATGCTGATAATGTAAGTATATATTTTTAAAATACAAATTTAAATATAACTTTAGAAGATTAATATTTGATGATCATTTCAATGTATAATTAAATAGTTATGTTTATTAATACTAAATGATAGTTATAAAGTATTAAGAATGTTAAAATTTAATCAACTATATCTGTATATGTTTTTCAATTAAAAATTTTAGATTTTTGCACAAAATTTTGAAAATTGATGAATAAAAAATGATAGTAAATTTTATATTTTTAAAAATAATGTATTTTAAATTTTAAGATGTGATTTATGATTAAATTAAATTGATGTAATGTTCCAGAATTCATTTTTTTTAGTTATCTACTTATTTTAGCAACCTGAATTTACATATGTGATAATTATATATATCTATTTCTAATCCATAATATCTCAATTATTATATGATATTTTTAAATTTACAAAATTATAATATTTACTGTTATGTGAAAGCATGTATTTTTTTTTTTTTTTACTAATATAAATAAACCAGTATATATAACAAAATTTCCTTCAAAGCTAAATAGAACAATAGTAGAAATTTGTTGTTTTCATCTAAATTTTTCAAGTAGTATATAAAAAATTAAGTTATGATTTATAATTATAGATGCATTTGTCAATTCAGAAAAGTATTAAATAAACTGAAAAATTTGTACTTCAAAAAACTGAAAATATTTTTATTGTGATAATAAAGAATATTTTCATTTTTTGAAGTAAAAATTTTAGTTTTAATTCAATAAATTTTTTTTGCTGAACCATCACAAAACCAAGTTCTAGTTGTAAAGAATTTTTCATTTAAGATAGAATAAACAAACTATTTTTCTTAAATCCTATTTATCTTCATAAATTATTTCTGATATATTATGTGGGTATAGAGTAAAACTTATAAACAAACTTTATTACTTGACTGCAATATATATATATATATACTCATTTACAAAACAGTTATGTACCAAAGAAGAATTGAAATCAAATGAAACTTTATTAGTGAGAATTTAATAAAGATGATGATAAGTGATTACAGTATCATAGCAAAGGAACAATTCTCTATGGAACAATTTCAAAATTCAAAGAAACCTTTAGTACCTGTAGGGCCTCCTCCTGTCTGGATACATGTAGGAATATGATTGGGCAATGGAGGCATAAAGGCATTGTTGCTATCCTACAACAGAATTGCCCAGAGATTTTGCAACTGCTGTTCTATATCCTTCACACTTGTAGATGGCCAAAGCTGGCATCCCATCTGGTCTCACAAATACTCATCATATGACAGATCCAGAGACTAGGAAGACTGGGAAAGTGTGACAACTTGAAAGAGTCTTGGAAATCCTACTATATTTTTTGCAGATTGTTTGGCATTTTGGTCTATCCAAGGAAAACTGGCATATCATATGGAAATATCTGATGACTCCATATTTCCATATGATATGCCAGTTTAAGTGATGTTATACATCCATCTTTAGGCACATTAAAAAAAATGAAAGAGTTATGTCAGGTAAAAATGAACACATTTTTATTCTAAAACTGTGAAAGTGTTGGCATTACATCATAAACTATGATTATACATTTAATTTCTTCATTCTGTCTTCTTTCTAACAAAGTAAAATACTTGTGGAATTCCAAAAGTGCTTTTTTTATGTTTATTTTATGGTAATTCAGTTCAAAAATGCAAAAATAAACATATTAAATTTAAGAAATTTGATGTAAATTATCTCAATCTACATCATTAACATTCACTTTGTATGAAATTTGAGAGGAAAGTGTTATTTTTAATGTCAGGGTGGATGGTCAGTGTAGCTCACACTCACTAACTACTACTACTACTAGTCGCTAATTGTTTTAGTGTCATGTAAATGAAAATGCTCTTCCTGATTTTAAGTCAGTCAAATTACAATGATATATTATTGTACTCAGAAGAATGTTTTTTTAAACATTTATTTAACAACTAGTCTGAACAATTTTATATTTTAGTCGCAGTTTAACTGACATGCCAGTAACTCCAGGGTTTCCAGCATGCTGGTCTCTCCCATTTATATGCAGCATGTCGGTCATTCTGCAAAAATACGTTAATTGTATGTGACTTAGCATGAAAGGCAAAGGATGATGGTGCAGGATTTCTTGAACATATCACTGTGCCATCAATATTCCTTGTACCACTACTAGAGATCATTGACTATCATATGAGACCACTTCCTAGATCAACACACCATCACTAGGGGTAGTGTTTCGCTCAACAGTAAAAGCAGTATTGAACTGCTCACCAGCAGTCTTCCACACTCTTAATAAGGTGATTGTCTATTTGCAAGCAGAACAAGGATCATACTGCCAATCCACAGCAATCTTTTCCTCTATCACAGTATCACTGAAAATGAAGCTGACAATGTTGGGGTGAATATTGCAGGATGTCTAGCAATCAATGTGCATGCAAATTTGCTTCAGATATTTCCTTGTTAATGGTATATATAGAAAGAGACAAAGTACTGTAATGAGGCTTGTGCCAGTCTCTTGATGGACAAAGACACCATTTTGGCTGTTGTGCTTGTATTGTGATCAGATAATCATCTTTCCTGTGGTCTTTTGGAGCATTCAGAACCTGGCCACTGTGTACTGTACATATGCCCTGACCTGACATATCCACTGCCCCCAACACCTGCACACAGTCAGATTACCATAGCCCAGATGCAAAATTTAAAGAAATGGTAAATGGTCATCCTGCTTTCCTCATCCTAATGACGTGTTCTTTGTCAAACTCTATTAGCTGGAGCTATTAGCAGGTATACCTATGACACAATTAAATACATTAGTATTTGATTGTGTCATAGGTATACCTGGAATTTGAAGATCTCCAAACAACAGGAACACTGAAAATTCTGAAATCAGTGAGCCTTTTTATAGGATACTGAGTAACAGTCTTAAAGCTCTTTGATGGCATTACCTAGTGTGCAATTAGAATACAACTGTAACCATTTACATACATGTCTGAAACAGCTTTATGCCAAATTTTGTAGTAATCAGACAATTATATCTGGGTGCATAACTTTTTTGTCAGTGAGTGTATTTATGATCTTAAAAACAAATCAAAATTAATAAATAATGTTGATTGCTGTCAAATGTGACTATACATAACTTTGTATAATACAGGCAGAACTAACAAATGACTGTGACTAAACTTTATAGAGATATGATTTTAGCATCTTTGGCTCATATAGGATCCAAATTGGGACCAGCCATTTTGAGTGACTTAATTAAGAGAGAGGGTAATTTTAGACAATTCTGACTGTAATAATACAAAGTAAGTATTTAATATTAAATATTCTTTCAGGATATTGAAAAACACCAAGCTTTTGAACAAAAAGTAAAAGAACTAACCATCAGACTTACAGAATATCTTCCTATTGATGCTGCAGTTGATCAAAAAGTTAAAGATTTTCTCCACGAAGCATTACCACCTTTTATTAAATCAGGTTTTGGAAAATATTTATATGTTTATTGTATAAAACTTTTGAATTTTAATTTTCTATTTCAACATTATTAAGTCATAATATTGACGTTTAGAATATTTAGAAATTTGAAATGTTGATATTATATAAACATTATTTTAAATTTTAACTTTTAATATAAAGAAAAATTTTGTTAATTTTTTATAATAAATTTTAATTTTAATTGAATCCTAAATAATTTATTATTGAAAAATTTTGTACTTTTTTTATTTTAAGTATTAAAGTTTCACAATACTTAATTATTTATTTAGCATACTGAGTTTGTTCAATATTACAATATTAATAACAACTTTTTTAAATAAACAGATGACAAGTTACATAGTGTTCATAATGAACAACATGAAAATGAAGTGTTAATAATGCCCACCAGTATAATAAGAATTATCCATCCAACCTGTATTAGGTATCTATTTAATGTATCTTTAAATAGATTATATATTTAATACTCTTTAGAAATTATAACACAGGTATCTTAAAAACTTAAAATGAATTAATTTAATAATTTAAATATATATAAATATAACCATCCCATGAAACCCGATACATTATAATAATAAAGCTACACCAACTGCCATATAATATTTGTTATAATAATTTTGAATTACCAATTAATTTGTCTCTAGAGGGAGGCATTAGGCATCTTCTTGTATTAAATTTAATAATTATAATTTAATTAAATAAGTTTAGAATAAACTGGAAGAAAAGAATTGACTCAGAGTGGAACTTGAACCCACAACTCCCACTTGCTGTGCAGATGTGTTGCCAGTTACACTACCCAGACTTCCAGTCAGCACCAACAGAAATATTCGACAATGATTATATTGTAAATTAAATATACCTGGAAGAGGAGATTGGACCAGATGTCAGGGTAGTGTAATTGGCAATGCATTCACATGGCAAGCAGGAGTTTCAGGTTCGAGTCCCACTCCAGGCTGATCCTTTTCTTCCAGTTTATTCTAAAATTATTTAATTAAATTATAATTATTAAATTTAATACAAGAAAGCACCTAATGCATCCCTTTAGAGACAAATTAATTAGTAATTCAAAATTATTATTGCTGATATTTAGCCTGATATTATATGGCAGTTAGTGTAGCTTTATATATAAAGAATGAAGTTGTAATATTTGGATGATTAAGGTAATATGTTATCTGAATTATCATAATATAATTGCTATTAGCCAAAGTTTGAATATTGAAATATCATAAACATATGTTAAATTGCATTAAATTTTCAGAGTTTTAAGGAATATCTTGATATTTAGATTGATCATCCAGATGACCAATCCTGGGTTAAGAATGCTTTTTATTAATAATGAAACAGATTCTATGCACTTTATTTGTTCAAAAAAAATGGCAGAAGGAGCCCATTTTAATCTTGGCCCCAGACAAACTCAACAGTCCTATTGATTATATATATATATATAAAATCACCAAGATAAAAAAACTCACCATATATATATATGGTGAGTTTTTTATCTTGAGACAATGAAATAACTTAATTGGATCTCATTATTCTGGAAAAAAAGTTTAGACAAAAGTTGTAGGGTTTTGAAGGGGACAATCAATTGGTGACCTTGGATGTCATCTTGACCTTCAAGGTCATTTTAAGGTCAAGTCTGTTTTTTTCAATGGGAATACATATTTTTGACCCCAGCAATAGAAAGAGCAGGAAATTTCACAGTTGGATATACCCTTGACCTTAAGGTCTGGGTTAAAGGTCAAGATTATTTTAAGGTTAAAATTAAAAGCTTTTTCTAATGGGAAACAATACTTTTTATTACTGGAAGGTCATATCCAAGGTTACCAATTGATTGCCCCTTCAAAACCCTACAACTTTTGTCTAAACTTTTTTCAGAATAATGAGATCAAGTTATTTCATTGTCTCAAGATAAAAAACTTGCCCTGTATATCCTTAACCACTCAGCAATGACTGACAGATATATCTGTCAAGGGCGATCGTGTGGCACTTGTGAATGACAGCTATATCCTGAAAAGAATTTTGAATTTTGCAGATATCACCAAAAACTACCACGAAGAAAAAATTCACATAAAAAAGGAATTATGTAACAATAAAAAAGACTTTTCTTTACTACAGATAACTGTTTATGAAATCTTTTTCTGAAATGGTAATGAGAAAAAATGTGTGGGAAAATACTTTAAAAATTTCCCACGTTTATTCTCCCCTATGTAGAGATAGCACCATACCTGTTGAAAGGTTAATGTACTGGTAAGACATATTGAAAAAGTAAAATCAAAATTAAATAGTGATATAAAAGTTCATTGTGAAAATTTGCTGATTATAACATGTTTTGCATAAAAACTTTTATAAATGTAGTTTTTGAGTTGTAAAAACCTTCAATATATTTTCAAACATATTTATGCTTTTTGATTTATTTTTTACAACACTAATGCCACTAATAAATGAAGTTCATATATATATATATTGTTTATGAATTGCTTTTAAACTTATATACGTTTATTTTAAGTTCTGTAGTGCAAGTACACAAATTTGATATGGAATGACATTATTATTATTATTATTATTTGATATAAAATAATATATTAATGATTATCTATCATTTTAAATTTATAAATAATTAAAATAACTTTTATTAAAAATTTTATATCAATTAATTCAATTATTATATTTTATTTTTGCTATTACAGATTAGTTGTGGAAGAAACAATCAAATTATACTACTCTTTAGAGAATACAAAATTATACCTTGAAATTGAATCACAATATATTAATGTTAGTGAAGAGCAGGCTTTTGCAATTGAAAGTTTAATTCATTCATATCCACAATTTATAAGTGTTAAGGACTTAAAATTATCAACATTAGAAGAAAAAGTAAGTATTTATGACAATATTCAAATGTAATTTAAGAACGAATACAATAAGACCCTGCTTAACGGGGGATACATTCCTAGATAACAAAGCACTAACAGCAAAACAGCATTAAACAAGGTCATTTTAACATAGAGTAAATAGGGATAGGAGAACATGCAACCAAAAATAAACAAATTTTACTTTATAAGTTATTTTTATATTAATTTGTATAATAATATATGTTAAATAACACATAAACATATGCACACAAAAATGTAAAGTTCATTTTTTGTGACAAAGGTCCTGACTTTTCTGAAATTCTTGTTCTTTTGCAATAAAGTTGTGAAGTTTCATTTGTCGCTTTTTTCTTTCCTTAAGCAAATGTTGGTAGCAGAAGATCGCATCCAAAACGCCTTGTTTTGCTTTTGTACTCCTTTCAAAATCTGGATCATTCACTACAATTTGATCAATGATTTTGGTTATCATTACCAAAGTCTTACTAAGGAAATCTATAGAGAAATTTTTTGGATTTTTCGTTTTCAGAATCTCCATTTTCCATTTCCACATGAATTCCATGTTTGCCAGTTCTTGAAGGTCATTGTTGGTAAGGCTCTCACCAGAAATCTGCTGTAACTCCTCACTATGCTGCTTGTCTATATTTTCTAGTCCTGCTATATCGATTAGGTTGTTTGGTCAACGTAACGATACAGCGATAGGCTCTTCTTGTTGAGAATTCTTGGATACCTTCAGCCATAACTTCTTCCACACTTTGTGCATTTATCAGTTAATTCTTCCCAAGCAAAGATGATATTGCCTATGGCATCAATGATGATATATTTTTTTCAAAATTGCACCAAACAAACAGATTTAAAGAAAGTACACCTTTTTGCCACCTTTTGCTGATTGGTTTGTGTTTGTAAATAATCGTATTATATAAGAATCAATGAAATGCCGTGATAATTTAAAACTGTAAATTTTGATATTTTTTTAATTTTTTTTAAGGCTTTGTGCAGACCACGTTATATTGAGGCAGCGTTAAGCAGGGTCTTACTGTACAAATAACATGATAATTATAAACTTCAAAGAATCTATGTTTTGGTTTAATAGATCTTGTGAACCGCCAGGGAGGTTGGAGGTCTCCCTTTCCGGCGACAGGTCGTTAAACCTGCTCACTGTCAAGATGGCTTAAATGTTTCTTCTTCCCTTTCCCGCGGTAACGGGATTTAATTGTTCGGATCGAGTGGAGGAGGGAGGAGTGCCGTCAGTAAGGTGGCAGGCGATATACGAGTAAACTGAGGACACCAATTTAACAAGGAAACAATGATTTATTAGCTATCTACATAGACGGTACAATAACTATTATCGAGGGAAATTTATGAGTCCTTAAAATGCAAAGGGTCTAGAGAGAGTTCACAAAAATTTGTTCCATACCTCTTTAGGTTGATAGATCTCTTGAGGAAATTATATTTTTCTCTTTGAGGAAAATAATAGACATAGGACGCAATATTCGTAGCACACAGTATTAAAGTGACGGCGGATGAACGACTCCCCCGAGAGGGGGAAGCAAGTGGCTTATATAGTTTCGTCGTGGGAGAATGGTCAGGTGACCAATTGTTGTGAGGTAAAAGATACTCGGATGGGTCAAAGTTGTCCCCAGGCCCATGCTAACTATCAACTTTGGAGTTGAATGTGGGATTGTTTTCGAAATGGACGGATGTCTACTTTGAACGAAAGGGGAGAACGAAAGGGGCCTTTTTTTAAGCTAGGTTTTAGTTTAGAATTTAAAGGAAAATTTAATTGGGGGTTTAGAAAAATGCAGGATATTAATCAGAAAATTTGGTAAAAATTCCGAATTTCGCATTCACTCCCTGTTTTCTTTAAAATCGCACTTAGTAGTGTGATTTTAAACTTTTTGAGTGTTCTGTCTGAGTAGAGGTGCTCAGTAGCAAGTGAGAGAGTTTTTTCAATTTCTGGCAATTTTGTGTGCAAAATAAGATACTATTGAGCAATAGATCTATAGACGTTTTTTGCTTTCTAAAATCGTATTTTCTTAGGAAAAATAAGAAATAATATTTTGTAGGCATTCATTGTCATTTTGTCATTCGTTTTTCTTTATGGTTTTCTATGGAGTAAATTTTATAGTTTAATGTGATAATGTAGCATTTTCTTTTGTTTTGTTTTGTGTAGACATTGGTTGATTTTATTTTGTTATATTTTTGAAATTTTNTAGGAAAAGCAAAGCTTTTGAATAAAATTTCAGATTGAAATTCCAAAATCACATGGGAGCCTGAATATTATAAGTTTTAATCCATTCCCATATGAAAACAGATGATTATTTGGAAATCAGAATTTGGAGAAACTCATAAGTGTAATCGACAGAGAGTGGGTTTAACTGTTAAGAATTGGCTAAAAAAGGTTACCCGTTGTCCAGCTTTTCATGAACAAATTATGTTGTCAATTTTACAAGATTTTTCCTTAAAGTTTAAAATGCCAGTAATTTTTGTGGGACATTGTGTGCATTTACATTCGTTTGATATTTCACTTGTGATTAAACAAAATAAAATTAGAATTGTATTAATAAATCTAATTTTCTCTATTTTGATCTTTAAAGTCACACCTCGTCCTATATGCGAGTAAATACTGTATAAAGATAACGTCCATATGGAAAAGTGGAAGATTGATTCCAATCTTAAAAATCACTAAAAATAATATAATAAATCAATTAATATACTGAGATATATTTAAACCAAAATATTTCAGTTATAATTCATAATCATAAGAGGGCTAAGTGTAACTTACGTATCAGGAAAATTTAATAACTTTATATTAGTTACATAAACTTTATTTTAACTTTAGTTTTTTATATAACTTTTTCAATTAAATATCAAAATACCTCTAGTTTTTAATACTGAGTGGCATAGAAAACTATTCCATAGTGAAAGAAATCAAAAGAAATGAATCATATAAATTCTCAAACTTCAAATTAAAATTTTTTTCACTTTCAGTCACAGGATAAGGTCTGAATAAAATATTGATTGTCTTTACACACATTCAAATAAGTCATATGTAAATTTTAAAATTTAACTTTTTTCTGTGTGTATGAGTAGCAGTCTTAAATGCAAATTCTAAGTATTTTTTTTTATTTAAAAAAAGGAAATATTAGTAATTTTTCTTAAACTAAAATGAAATGAAGATTTTTAAAAATGTAAATTTATTGAAACATATTAGATCAAAGCAAATTATGTAAAAAGAGAAGTGAATTTCTTTTCCAGACCTTGTTAAATCAAACTTATGTAAAACAAAAAAAAAAAAAACTGTGTAAAAACAGAATTGGATGTATATAGTTTGTTTCAAGATATGCATCTGATAGCTGAATAAGCAACACCCATCATCTCATATCTGAATATTTCATATCAGGTGATCAGAGGAGAAGATTCTGTTTTTCTGGTTCATAACAGTTATATGATATAGATTTTTTCCAATCAAAATTCAATAATATGTTTGCATTTAAGTTGTACATTAGTTTCTGTTATTCTTTTCTTTATTGTTGATTAAAAATATGATTGTTTTCAGTATTTCAGAACCTCTAAATTTTTGATTATAATGTTTTTGAATCATATTAACTATGAGCATACCCATTTGTTGGGAAGCTTGGACCACTAGATGCATAATTTTCAATTTAAAAAAATTATTTGAGTCAACAGTTTCTGGTAGAAAACTCGGACCTGACTGAATTTTTTTCAGATATTTTTCAATATGAATATGTGTATTTTGAAGGGTTAATTGGTTCAAGCCATTCTGGAGATAAAAATTAAAACAAGTTTCTAATTTTAAAAAATGTATGCATGCACATACTGTTCTAAAACATTATCAAAAATTTTCGTTCATTATAGTACACATTTGGGTAAATTTCAATGCAGACAAGTTTATTAGACAGATTCCCCTATGGGAAAGGTGTCTGGCCCTTAAAATAGATTTAGATGTTAATTAGTCTCATTATTCATAATTGACTTTTAATGATTGAACATTACATAAAATGCACGTTTAAGTTAATTTTTACATAATATATATTAAATAATTTTTTAAAATATCATTATTATTTCATTCTTCATTTTCAGTAAATAACTAGAAATATGTATAATCATAAACATTAAGCAATTAAAGAAAAAAAAACAATATTTTTCTTATTTTTATTTTAAAATATTTATGAAATTTCTAAATTTTTTGCAAGTAAATCATAAGTATTAAAGGAAAAATATTTTTGTTAAAAGGAAAATATATACAGTAGAGCGTCGATTTTCCGAATCAACTGGGGACTGGGGTTGTTCGTATAACTGATATTTTGGATAACCGATTTATGTACGATAAAATAGTTTAACGTATCCGATGTTAAAATTTTTCTCCATTGCGTGTCGCTTTGCGTTGAATTTTCCTCGATGTTAAGCCTAAAAAGACTATTGTATCGTTAAAAATTATTTTTTTATTTTGTACAAACAAAATAAATATATTGAAAAATATAAAAACAATAAACTATTATACTTCAGATGTTAATTTAGTATCAAAAACGTAAAATATTTGAGTAGCCCAAGACATAGCGAAAGATTGAAGCTCCAGAGCACTGGCGAAAATTTAAATTTGCCGACTGGAAATCTTTCGGATGATTGACTTTCGGAAAATCGATGCTCTACTGTATATATAAAACTTCTGAAAATAAGAAATTGATCTTTTGAAATATTATATTTAGGTTTATTTTACTTAATATTATATGCAATAGGAAGAAATGGATTTAGATGTTCATATTCTAGAATTATCGATACTGAGTATAGTCTAATATCAGTTAATATTGGAAGCAGTGATATTCGACGCGTGAATATCATATTATGATCAAGGAATTTTAATTTTTAAATGTTTTATATATATGAAATAAAAAATAGTATTCATATTTTTTAAATATTAAGTAATAAGTATTATGATTTTATAATCTTGTTACTTAATATGTAATTATAATATTTTGAAACTTTCTGAATGACACACTGATTTTGAAGTATTTTTAAAGCAGTCAGCAAAAAAAAATTCAAATATTTTTGTACTGAAAATTGAAGATTTTTTAAAATAAATATAGTATTTTAACAAAAACAATATAAAAAATACATTTATTAGAAATGATTATCTTAACTTTTGTTTAAAAATACTAATGTTAAAATATTGAATTTAATTAATTTAATAAAATTTATAGTTTAAATTAAATTTCTTTAGAAACTTTTACATATTAATAATTTATTTTATTATAATTAGTGTTTGATAACTTTCTTCATACAGTATTTGTAATATTCAACAGTTACTGCATGAGTTTTTTACAAAACAAATTAAGTAACATTCTCAATATTCAGTATTAAATCTTAAATTTTTTGTTTATAATAATAGATACTGATATAAAAATAATATTGCTTGTACTTCAAGGGCTATCTATTTTCCATTTACATTTATCAGTTTATATTGTATAAAGAGACAAAACATTTTCATTTTTTCCTGATAAAGATAATAGAATTTAAAACATTCTATTCATAATCATATTTGAATAAAAACTCGTTTTATTGAATCAGTTTATAAATCTAACACTGTCTATTTAATTCAAACAGTCCAAATTATACCAATTATTTTGTAAGGACATTAAACAGGGATATTAATAAATATTTATTAAAATATTTTTTCTTGTATAAAGTAATAATTGAACAAAAGATCAATTATATTAACTTATATCATATTTGAATTGATAAATTTATATCAGTCTTCACAATTATATCTCATTAAAAATAATTTTTTTTTAATGTCATAAATTTATCTCATTATAATTCTGCATAAGAGAATTGAACCTAATTTAATATGTGACTCTAGGCTAATTTAATAAAATTCGTTAACCCAATGGCCCCAAAATATTCTGATTGATGATAGTTTTTAATGAGTAAAAATAACGTAGATATATTGTTTAATACATATTTAGAAATTTAAAAATAGATGATGTTTGATGAATTTAAATTAAGCAATTGTATAAATGATTTTATTATTAGTTTTTGGTCAATATTACTTATACAAAATGTTTAATAAAATAAATTATAATCTTATTATAATCTTAAAACAAAGAAAAACAATCTGAAATATTGTTTTGGTACATGTCTACTGTGTTTTATCTTATCAAACCTTATCTTAATCTATTTGATTACAGTATCATAAAATTAATTTTTTATAATAAATATGTACATATATTTCTCTTTTCAGATTAACTTGGCAAATCTATTATATGATAAAGGAATCATTGTCATCAAGTAAACTTTTTATAAATGCAGAAAATATAGAAAATGAGTATGTCAATTGTCTAGAATTTTTGAAAAAACTTTTAATGTATTTTTCTGTTATAAACATTAAAAAAAAATGTGTTATTGTTATCCTATAGTGGTGTCATTTATTTATTTTATTTTTTTAATAAATATATATGATGTTACAATAAGTGATCTAATCATGTTGTAAATCATACCGTGGCACCATCTAGTGACAATAAACTTCGTAAAATTATAAAAAGAAAAACTTAATGAGCTTAATGATAGTAATTTTTAACGCTTAATCTTTTAAATTATAGTTAAATGTGGGAATCTGTTCAAATATAATTAGCGAAAGAAGTTATCGTCCTTTTAATGCTCAATCTTGCGTAAAGCGTTTAAAAAATAATTCATGCTAATTATAGTTTTATTTTTTATTTATTATTGTTTTTTAATAGGAAGCATTTACAATATTTTATTTTAATACTTACAATTAATAAATTAATTAATAAAATGTTATCGCAAGGTAGAAATATTTAGTTGCGACGCTTTATTGCTCATAAAATAAAAAAATAAAATAAAAATATATTTCATTTTTATAACAATTGAGAAATAAAAAAAAATTTATATGACCGATTTTTTACGAAATTTATTTGAAATGTAAGGTGTATTTTTACGTAATATTTATCTATCTATATAAATATAATTTTTATATACAGTAAAATATTTCTAACAAAGTTTCTTTTTGAATAAAATTCTGTACTTGAAAAATGTCATCTGTATATCTTAGCCAAAAGTAACTGTTTTCAAAACAAATAGGGACGTTTTGTAGGATGAGTAATACGTGTACAATATGTTCATTCATATGGACATATTTGGACGAGGTTGTAGGCGGACACCCAGAAATATTTCCTGCTGAGGTGCGCTTAAGACACTACGTCGACTATGACGTCATTGCATTTATCCAATTAAATCCCTACTTTTATTTACACTCGTGATTCATAACCGACACAGTCCCGTTATTGCCCTCTATTACAACAAGATATTAACAATGTAAACGTTAATTAAATAAACACGCCTTTATCGTAAAATTAAAAAAAAACAAACAAACTATAATGATTCTAAACTTCGTCTCTCTCTCTCTCTCTCTCTCTCTCTCTCCGCGCGAGAAAAATATTTATTCTCGTATTGTAGAGTAAGTTAATTTATAGGAAAAAAATACGGGTTGCCGTTTTAATCGAAGATTTAATGGGAAGATACTAAAAGGAAGACAAGGATGCAATCCGAGCATCTTCGTTGCTAAGCAACAAGCTCCTTTCCACGTTCTATAACAGGAATGTCACGTGACGGCCGGAGACGTTTGCCATTGGTCGAAGTTCCGGGCGATATTGGGAGAGGCATGAGCTTGTTCGGGTATCCGATCACAGAGTGCCTAAGTAGGTTAGCGGTCGAGATTTTCGTAATAACTAACCAACTAAAGTAATACCGAACGACTTTGCTGTATTGCGATAAAACGAAATAATTAAAAGAACCGAATTTTGCGTGGTAAGTTCTCTATTTATTATAAAATATGCTAATACTCGTTTAACCCTAATTCTAGGCTTAATGTGGATGGTGTCATTTTACACCATTTTTACTATTCGGTGACATTCGTTAAAGTCTATTCGATAATATAAAGTAAATTTAAGTTGTAATTACTCGGCGTTTTTTTTTATAAGTTATTCTTCGAAGCCCACATGTTATAACTGTGGAAATGGGCCATGCAAAACTGGTTATTCGGCATCTCAACTAACCAAATATTTCCCTTTCTCCTGTATAAAACTACATATAAAACTTTACCTGCAATTTAAAAGCAGGTAATTCTACTTGTCTCCTTTTTAAACTAGGTAATACTTCTCTCCATTTAAAATACATAATGCTTAATTATCAAATGATAATCTAAATACTTAATTAAAATACATAATTATATGCAAGAGTGTATGTAAATTACTTTACAAATCAATATGTTTGTATCATAAACTCGCTTCGCTTCCTCAAAAACGGTTATGTAACGATTACCTGATGATCCTCTTTTTTTTCTTTTTTTTTGTGTCCATTTATCAATCTGGACATTGATCTTCATCAAGGCCATTGTTAAGGTATTTGACCCGTTCCGTGGGTTTGATGTTTTCAAAGTGGGGCGAGTAATATTCGACCTTAAAATGAAGTTGGTGTGGGACAATGCTGAGGTTATTATTGTGAATTGGTTGAAATTATATCCTTTCTTAATCGCGAAAATCTAAATTGCTAGATAAACAAACACTAGAGAACTTTTTAGTGTGGTTGGTTTGGGCTGCATCGTCTGATGACCGTATTTAAAGAAAATCATACTTTGTTTGTTAAGACAGTGTTATATAATTGTTTTGCTGCAAATTTGGAATGATCCGTTTTCTCTCTTTAGACGATAACCTATTTCGTGTGTAAAAATGGCTTGGAATATACTTTAAATTATTCGTCTGACGTTTGACCGAATGGCGATTATAAAAGTTTTATGTTGAGTAATTTACGGGGTGATTAAAATGTGCAAATGCTTGAAATTAAATAGTGTTAGAGAATCCCATTGCTGGGTAACAACCAGACTGCAAATAACACTTACTTTTGCTGCAAGGCTAGTTTGTGTTATTTATAACTTCAGTGGGCTCTTTCAATAGAATTGTGGAACTGAAAACTGAAGTTTTATTACTGATAAAAGAGAAAAAAGAATTTTAAATGCATAATTCTTAGAAACAAAACTAACATTTTAAAATATAAATTATATTACTTTTTTACATTTTTGGTAAAATAATAACTTTTGAAAACAAAAAAACAATTTTTTTATAACTCTAAATAAATAAGTAATCATGATAAAGTAACTTTTTAATGTCTAATTTCATGATGAATATATACTAATAAAGTAATTATTATTTCAGTAAAATTCCAAATATGTATTATATAATGGTATTAAGAATTAACTTTTTTTTCTTCTCTTTTCTTTGATATATAGTCTTACTAAATAAGTTAAAGCCTGCCATTCAAATAGTAATTTGAAATGTGCTGCTTTGGCATACTAGAAATCAGTAGGTGAAATCTAGATCTTGGAAACTTTCCAGAAATACCTTTGGCAGTTATAAAGATTTTGCTTGCCAGCAAAATAATATCATATTATAGTATAATTAAAGATATTTGCTGTCCATATAATTTATAATTCTAAGTTACTTAATTGTTGTAAAAAAATTATTTTTAAATATTCAAAATATTTAATTTTATCACTTTTGCCATCTGATGATTAAAAACACAAAAATATAATATTTAAATTGTTGAAATATTATTATATAATTTCTAAATTTCGTTATAACAACAAATGTCATTTCTAAAATTTAGGCTTATTTTTATTTTTATATCATTTTTTCCAAATCTTCTATATTAATATGAAATTAATATAAACATTTCTGAATAAATGTTAATTTACTCTAGTTTTAGCAATATTAGCAAAATATATAAATGTTTTTAAATTTTTCATTAATTCATAAAGGTGTTGACTTTTATCCTGAATTAATGAGGATTTCCTGACATCTGAAAACAGAATTTTTACAGTAGTAGTAATAATATTACAATAATTATAAATACTAAATATTGATATCTAATTATGAATTACAAAAGTGTTTTAAGAAATGCATCAAGTTAATTATATATTTAATATGATTAATAATTTATATATAAATATTAAAATTTTGCATTAATGAGTTAACACATTGCATGAATAGCAAAAACAATTAGATTTATCCAATTATTAATTAAAATTATCTTAATAAACTTTAATTAACAAAATAAACATTTTTTATTAACAATACTTTTTAATTATCATTAATAATAATTAAATAAGTTTTACTAAATATATATATATATATAAGATCGAATGCATGCAACTAGTAATATTAATATGCAATAAATGTATCTCATTTATTATAGTTATAAATTTATACAGTCGACCCCCCCCATAACACTGTTGATTATTCTGTTTTATATGAATTCTATGTTGTACGAGTCACTTAGATTTTACAAATACATGTGCCGGGCTGTGAACGGATCACGTATTTGTAAAATCTAAGGGGGATTATAGGGTGTTATAGGGGATCGACTGTATTTCATAATTTCATATACAGTAGTCCTGTGCACTGCAGGGGACTCGTTACGCATTATAGGAAATCGCATTATCAAAACCTGCATTATCACACAATTTATGAAAGTTTAAACCTTGGCCTATAAGTTGAAAAAAAAAAAAAAAGTATACCTCTGATCGACAAAATTCAAGGGTGTTGCTTGCTTTATTTACGCGTTGTATGGTACTCTACTGTACAATGGAAAAATTAACTTTAAACAAAGCTTTTTGAATATAAGTACAGAAAGCCTTTGTAAACTAGTTTTGAAATAATGCTATTTCTGCTAACCTATAAGAACTGAGTTAATGAAAATATTACAAAAATTTTTTATATTATTGTAATGTTTAATATTTTGATTATAAATTAATACTGTATAGATATACTTTAACTTATAAATCCTCAACCTATGCCAAAAGTTATGCTGATCATCCCATAAAGCATTCATAGTAGCTGTATTGGCAAATGCAAGGCACACAAGATTGAAATGAAACAGCAAAGCAACTACACTAGCAGCCATATAACTGTATACACAATCTCATATGATTCTGTAGAATACACTTCTTAATAACTGTAATAAATAGCTTTATTAAATGTAATATGCTGTACAGTACATTCTGTTTGTCATTACTGACATTGATTACTGTTTATTGTCACCTTCATAAAAATATCTAATGATATGACACTTTTATAGTAATCACATGACCTCTCACCATCTGTCACATATTTTCATTTGTATGTATTATGTTAGACTTATGACCAAGCTGCTGGAATGGAGGTCTGTTGTAAATTGACCTACTGTATATCTATGTTTTAAATCAAAACGAAAATTAAAGTTTTTTTATATATTATGATGATAAAAATTATTTATAATTTAATGCTGAAAGTGATTATCTTTGTAGTCATCAGTAATAGTAGTTATAGTCAGTCATATATACATCATTTTATAAGCATTGATCTGGTCGCCAAATATATTTTTAAATGTTTTAAAGACACCAACATTTGCTTCAAATTTAAAGATTTGCGAAGCAAAATGATCCAAGTTTTTATTATTAGTTTTTATATAACAGTTTAATGAAAACTTTTATAAATCCTAAGAAATGAAAAAAAAAACTTTTTTAAATTTTTAAGATTTTTTTCATTTCTTAGGATTTATAAAAGTTTTCATTAAACTGTTATATTTTTGATGTAAAATTTATTAAAAAAGATATATTCAGTGTTTTGGTTATCTTTCTTCTCCTAATACCTTATTTCCTGTAGACTGTTTTTTTGACAGCTGCAATTTTACCAACCATAACTTTTTTTATGTAACCCCTGTTAGTGAGGGAGGCTATAGTACATTCCTGAATTGCCTTTACTAAATTTTTATCATAATATTAATGTTTTCATATTCAATAAATTTCAATCCAAATTTATAATTTGCATGTATAAATTAATGGCAGTTTTAATTTATAGCATTTTTTTTTTCTTTTTAATTAACAAAGAATAATTAGTTTTTAGTAATTAAAAATTTATAAATTGTTTTATTCATTGAAATAATTTTTGTCAAGTACTTTTTGACAAGATAATTAAGAAATATTTATCAGAAAAATATATATACTATATTATTCAGACAAAGAAGGTAATTTAAAGTAGTTGTAATTTTATTTATTTAATAATTTTTTTCATTAAATCATTCTTTATTAACGTAAGATTATTATAAATTTCAAAGCATTATTTATGTCCCATATAAAAGAAGAAAGTTTTATTTTAATTCAATATTTTATACATAAATGTATGTAGAAATCTGTATTTGCAAATATTAAAAAAAAAATTATTATAATAATTGTTTTCAGTTTTGAAAAATGGTTTAAATAAAAGTTTAAAATTTCATACTTTTATTTTGTAAGATAATGATTACATTATGAAATATAATAAATGAAGATATTTTTGACTTTGATAGACTATTGATTTAGTTCAATTAATGTAAAAGAATTAAACTAACCTTAAAACTTTATATTTTTAAATTTGCTTAATCAAGGTAAAAATTTAGACTAAATTGGATTTCACTGATTTAAAAGTTTTAAATATAAATACAGTAAAACCTGTGTAATGTTTTGAACAGGCTTTAGTATTTTTTTTTTTTTTTTTAATNGTTTTGAACAGGCTTTATTTTTTTTTTTTTTTTAATCTAAACTACACCAGGTAAATCAAACTTGGTTGTGTGTGTTTTTTTTTTATAGTAAAATAAGTATTACATACGTAAAAATTTTTATTAATAGTCTTAATCCAAAATGACTTCAACTAAAGATGGGAGTATTCAAATGCAACTATTCAGTTGCAGAAAGTTCTTGCTCCCAAGAACTTGTGCTAAGTATTTGAATACTTCTGGGATTCCATCCTTATTAGCCCACATAACAACAAACAATCCAATTTAACTTCTAATCATTGCTTGTTCTCAAGAACTCAATTGTTCAAAGTTTTTAATTCTGCCTTAGTTAATTTCAACAAAAACATATATTAACAAATACAGTGTCTGTATTACCCCTTGTTATGTAGCCTGCATTTCTTTGACGAGACTCTAAATCATTCTCAGAATATAGTTGGTCACAGTCTTCTAAAATCCAATAACAAAGCTGGAACAGATATCATAAAACTATTCATACTTTTTTAGCAAATGAATTTAAACATTAAATAATATACAAACATTTTTGGTTTATTTTATAAACCTGCCTCAAGTTTCAAACTATGGTATTCTGAAATTCCAAATTGAAATGTTTTGTAGTTTGAATCATGAAGCAGGTTTAAACCCAGTTGCTGGAAAAGTTTGAATGGTTTTGATTTTAGAAGTCACAGTCTACAATGACAGTTATACCCAGAGATGAGTTTACTTTTGTCTACAAGTGGAATTTTAATTTGCCATTTCATCCAGATTAAGTATGTTTTTCCTACTTGAAATCAACTTTTAAATGAACAACTTTCCTAGTGTATAGTAAAATTTTGACATGAAAATCTATTCCAAAGAATTTCTATTTAGGCAAGGTTCCATTTTTGATAGTTTTTACTGTACATAGGCCTAAATAGAGCAATCTGCTTAATTTGAAAAATAGTTTATAGATTGGTGTTTCTCAACTTTTATAAAATTAAAACATAATAATTTTAACTGTTCATTGTGTAGAACAAATTTAATAACTTATTTTTAATAAGAATTTACACTGAAGAGCAATTGAATTAGGGATACCTGTCTAGTAGCGTGTAGCGCCACTTTTTGCCTTGATGACAGCTGCGATTCATCTTGGCATGGACTCCAAAGACACTGGAAGCGATGGGAAGCCATACATATCCACGAGTCCTGAATAATCTCCCACAAATCACAAAGAAGATTAGATGGAAGGTGGTCGGAGCCTCGAACATCGCTCTCAATTGCATCCCAGATGTGCTCCATTGTATTGAGATCAGGTGACTGTGATGGCCAGGAAAGCACGTGCAGGTCTGTGGAATGTTCAGCCGACCATTCCGATACAATTTGGGAGCAATGGCATGTTGCATTGTCTTGTTGAAAGACAATCTCTGTAGTGGGCTGTTGAGAACAAACAAACGGGAGCAGATGGTCATCAAGGATATCCTGGTAACGTTCACCTGTCAACGACGCTGTCACATGTACCAGGGGTCCCATTTCAGTCCATGTGAACAGTCCCCACACAAGATTATCACCTCTGCCAGTTTGAAGAGTCCCCTGGCAGGAAGGATCCATCACTTCATGTGGTTTACGGCGTACACGTGCTCTGCCATTGGCATGTACCAAAGTGAATCTCAACTCATCACTCCAGGCAACATTTTTCCACATCTTAACAGTCCATTGGTGATGTTCCCATGCCCATGCTAATCATTGCGTCCTGTTTTGTGCAATCAGCAGGGGGACTCTCATAGGACGATGACTCCTGTATCCCATTGAGAAGAGATGGTTTTGTATGGTGTGGCAGTTTACACCTTGATGTGCACCAGTGTTAAATCGATGGGTGATCTGTTGCACTGTGGCCCGTCTATCTGCTGTTATAATGCAGGCTAGCTGCCAACGACCTTGCTCATCCACACACTGGCAGCAATGGTTTTACTGGAATCAATATACACATGGTACACCGTCAACACTGGTGCGTAAAAATCCCAGTGTTTCCACTACTTCTGAAATGGAGTGACCCATTCGTCAGGTCTTGATGATTTGTCCACAATCAAATGCGCTTAGATCTTTACTCTCACCCATTTTGCTCTGACTATTATGATACCATTAGCAGCACTCCTTATCTTATCAAACTGCCTCTTACCTCATCTGCAAATCACTTTCATGCTTATGCACAACTCAAAATTTGCATAATGACAGCTATCCCTAATCAATTGCTCTTCAGTTTAAATGGAAGTGATTGAAACAATATTTACAGGTATCCTTGCTTAATGTGGTTTTGCTTAATAGAAAATCTGATTAACATGCGAAATTAATTGCAGCAATCCCCTTTTATACGTGACAGAAGTTTTAATTAAAGTGGTTTTAACAGCTGCCTTTACTTAATGTAGATATGTTTTTCTTGGCAAATAGTGTTAGAGAA
Organism: Centruroides sculpturatus; assembly: GCF_000671375.1. Classification (NCBI taxonomy): domain Eukaryota; kingdom Metazoa; phylum Arthropoda; class Arachnida; order Scorpiones; family Buthidae; genus Centruroides; species Centruroides sculpturatus. The sequence continues at coordinate 340,331 of NW_019384734.1, read as the reverse complement.
TTTACTATTTTCATTTATTAATAAAATAAAAATATTTGTAATTAACTGAAAATTTGTTCTAGCAGATGGTGATTGTTCAGTTGAATACCAAGAACCTCTATATCTGATTAATGCGATTTTGATATATGCGGTAGCATTGAAGGATTAATTAACTGTGTTGTATAATTCTTAAATATGAATTCTAAACAGTTCAGTTTTATCTCAGAGGTATTTAACAATTAGAAATTGTGAGTAGATATAAAATGTTACAGTATCAAAAATTGAATGTACAGTACATCTAGGATTTTTTCAGATTGTATTAGAATAAAATATGAATACCTTCATTTGCTGAAACAATTTATAACTTCTATCAAATTTTATATAGTGTCATAGAAAATTAAGTTTGAAACAAAAAAATTTTTTTTTAATCAAAGAATTACCTATAACTTGGCATCGTGTTCTATATAAAATTCTAAATGTAAATTGTTCAAAACTCAATTGTCAATACATTTTGTATTTTTATTTATTCTGAATTCTACTTGAAAAGCTGATAGTGGACCAAATAAATCAAAAAATACTTCTTTTCAAATAAAATTTTCATTTTCTTCATTGTTGAACTAGTCAATGTTTTAAAAAGCTAGATGTGTTCTAGCTTTTTAAGACATTGACTAGTTCATATATAAGTTGAAATAATCAGAAATATATTTAGCAATATTTCTAATGTTATAATAGAAAAATTTATTGTCTAGTGATGATCATTAATTTACAATAATTAAACTTTTTTATATAAGCTCCTACTCTCTTCAAATATTACATTTTTACAATAAAATCATTGAAATAATTTTATTTAGAGTAAAGTTACTAATTGACACTGATTATTTCAATTGAAGGAACTTTTATTCCTTCATTATTATTTTTGCTCAATAAATGTCTGTTTCTTAGAACTTCAATTAATTCTGAAATTCATTTATAAACAAATAGACTAATAAAATTGTTGAATTCTCACTGTAAGAAATTAAGTAAATTGTATTAAAACTAATTATTTTGTCATGACATTATCAACTGAAAATATAGTATGAAAAATATATAAATTTGAAGTGTGATTTTTCGATTAGACATGCTACTTTTAAGTGGTGTTAGAGTTGTAAAATACTATATTATCAATAATACAAAATATTGGCTTTTACATAGCTGGCTCCTTAGTGTTACGACTTGATTAAGATAACATTCAGAATTCCAAGATTTTGAAATGTGTACGAAATAAAATGATTAATTTTTTGACAAAAATCTTGTCAATTACAATGTTACTATTAATAAAACTCCTAGATTATTATTAAATTGCACATTTATTGTTAATGGCAGTTAAAAAATAAAATAAATTTGTTGTTTTGAAAAATTAGGTTTATATATTTTGAGATTGAAATCTCAAATAAGGTAATATTAGCATTCTGATGACTATTTCCTGTTTAAATGAAAATGATATAGTACAGGGGTGTCCAACCTTTTTGTTTCTCTGGGTCGCATTGGAAGAAGTCAAGGAGTTTTGGGCCACAAGTACATATAACATATACTTGTGGCCCAATATACAAGTATATTTAAGGATTAACATGTCTAGATTATAATAATAAGTATTAAATCTTTATCACAAAAAAGGATATTTTAAAAAATACTTCTACTATTCACTTAATTNGGTCTCTAATTAATAAAAAGCAACGAAACACCATTTTAAAGTGCATTTTTATTCAACTAATATAAATAATAGGTAGCCCAAAAAGTAGCCAAAGCTCCAAATGATATTTTTTGCATCGAACAAAAAAGTAGCCACATTTGGCGTAATGTAGCCAAATCTTGCAACGTTGGAAAAAATACTAAATAAAGCTGGAGTTGTGAATCAAAGGATTATAGACCCAAGTGCAGGGAAAGGAGAGAAAGAACAAAAGATAAAAAAGTGAGAAAGGTTGGAAAATTAAGGGTCAACAGAAGATCTATTTAGCCTTTCTCACTACTACATCTTTTGTTTTTTCTTATCTTTCCCTCCCTTTCCCAAATTTGGGTCTATAATCCTTTGAGTCACAACTCCAGCTTTATTTAGTAATCCTTCCTCATTCACATATTTCCAAGTACTGTACATGAAAATATTTCCTTTCCACTCAAAAATAAAATATGAATAAAGGTTTATGGCTTTGTAAAACTTCTTTTTTGAGTTTATGCCGTTGAAATAGATAAATAATAAAAAAATAAAAACATTTTGTCAGTTTTGTTTACACGTTTATTGGGCCGCCTGCGGGCCGCGGGTTGGACACCCCTTATATAGTATATATAATAATAAATATAAATTATAAAAGAATCTAAAATTAAAATATTTATAAGATGTACTGTACAGTGCATCAATTCGATTTGATTATTAATTAATGACAAACAAATAGCATGGGAAGCAGTTGTCGATTTCAGTCCTGCTCTAGGCCAATCTTTGTCCAGAATATTTTAAACTTAAATTACAAAGTAAATTTATTTCTAATTATTAAATTTATCATTAGATGCTGGCCTAACTGTCTACCTGTAGTCAAATTGCTGTACATCTAATCAGTAAATTTGCCTTGTCTTTCTATAGGGTAATTGATTTTAATTTGCATGAATCTCTGTTTTGTTAGTAGCTTTTTATTTAGTGGTACATTGGAATGATTATATCCTTTCCTTTTTTTTTATTTATTTTTCATTTAGTATTGCTTATTATTTCAATTGTTATTGACTTGTTGCTTGTAATATGATATAATTTCATTGGTTTTATGGAATTTTAAATTTAAATTGTAATTAATAGTAATATTTTTTGAATTCACTTTACTTTGCAAAAAAGCAGACACTAATTTAAATTTTTATTATATAGTGGGAAGAGGTGCAATATGTCAAAATGATACAAAATAAATTGCCATTTATTTTGAAGATTTTTAACTTAAAAAGAAAATGTATTTTTAAATTTAATCTGTCTTCTTTTACTTACATACTTGATTTTAAATAATCCATTTTAATTTTTTAATGTATATTGCATTAATTAAAAATGTATTCTTTGTAGAAAATATTTGATGTAACTTGGAAAAGAAAATGTATTTTGTAGAAAAAGGCATTCAAATAAATCAAGGTACCAAAATGGCCCTTGGTCACAAATTTGTACCATAAGGAGGAGAAAAAATGCCAGCTATAATGACACGGAGAATGTTTGTAACAAACTACCAGCAAAGCAGTTGTTGTTAGAACAATGTTAGCTCTAAACTAATAACTGCTATATCAAACCAGAAAACAATATTTTAGAGTTGTTATAAAGCCAAGAAATGATGTAAATAAAACAGTATAGCTTGCTTATATACTGATAAAACTAAAGTTCTAGCCTTTATCAAGAAAGAATCATATAAAATAAAAGTGAAGAGTTATATTGATGATATAGGAGCAGTGCAGCTGAACATGGACTCAATAACCAAAACAGTATTCAGTCATCACATTATTTGAGAAGGAGGACTTACCAGTGTTTCTAAGTATAAGAAAACAGTCAAGAACAACAGTGCCAAAATTATTTGGAAAGGTAAAAATGCACATCAAAAATTGTCTGTTTTGAGACCAGTAATAGAGAAAAAGTCTATCCCAACTATAAACATGGAAAAAAGGCTACATAAATTCCTTACATCAATTAAATGTAAAGCTCAATATGCAATTAACAATAGTAATTAGCTAGTGAAGTTATAAATTCCATCAAGATAAAAGTTGAACTTTAAGACTGCCTTACTATGTTGACTGTTCTTCCTATCAATATTAGTATCCTCTCAAAGTAGTGTTAGCTTTAGAATATGTTTGCCATTATGACAATATATCTGGAAACAAATACAGTGATGGCTGGTTAGCTATGACTGCTATTACAGGGATTTAAATTTAAATAGTTTGTACTTTACCTGACAGTATATTTTATTTACATACGGGTCGCCCTGACGGAGTCAACAATATCAGGTGACATAACTGAAGTGATCCTGAGATGACAGAAAATCTTTATATCACAGAATTTATTAAACAGATAAAAAATGTATGAAGGTATACAGATGACTTACTGATAATATGGAAAGGCAAAGGAAACCCACAAAGAATTATTAAACCTTATAAACAAAAACATGGTAGGAGCCGTCCTGTCATTTATTGATAGTAATTGTAACAACATTAACTTCCTGATATAAATATTTATAAACACAGGAATAATCTCTAAAGTGTTCCACAAAATACAGACAATAGATACAGATATACATTGGAAGTCTGATGATATTACACTCCACAAGTTAGCAATGATTAGATCAGTGTTTTTCAACCTTTTTGAATACGCGACCCCTTTACAAGTTAAAAAATTCTGGCGACCCCCCTAGGGCCATATTAGAACTATATCAGTGATTTAAAAAATTATGTATTTAATTTTCTTTCTGTTGAGAGAAATTACTGTTGACTAAAATGAAAATTTATGGAGAATCGACAATAACTTAAGACATGTATAGTATGTTACTTCCTTCTTATAATAACAATGGGTTCGGCCCATACCCAGGCCCCTCCCAGGCGACACCCATTATTCGGACCTAAATGTCAATCAAAAAACCAACTGTACTGTATAATAAACAGGTACAGTCTTCTCGCTGAAATTCGAGTTTTTTTAATGTAGTGAGTGTAGGACCTACAAACACTTGTCTTTTTCTTTTACCCGCGACCCTCCGTGTAAGGCCGTGTAAGGCTTCGCGACCCCCAGGGGGGTCGCGACCCACAGGTTGAAAAACACTGGATTAGATCATTAGTTAAAAGCTATAGCATAATCAAGTGTGGAAACAAACACAAAATGATACAAAGGATTAAAATGTTAGCAAACACACGTGGTTTCCTTAAATGGATCATTACAGACATTATTAAATCTGTTACAAAGTAACAACCAACAAAAATGTGTAAGAATGAGAAAAGAGTTTCAAATTGTTATGGGTATGAATAACAGAGAAATATATTAAACAAACAGATTATAGAATAGGAGTTAGAAGAAATCAGTTAATCATGAAAATGCTTAGAATTGATAGAAAAATTTTGTTGGTGATTTCTTTATTTAGGCCCAAGTATAGATCAACAAAAAAAAAATAACATTACAGAGCAACAACCATACCTAAGCATGAAAGTATCACAGTTTTTACAGAATGAACATGGGACACTAATGTAGTGGTTAAATGGGATAAATCTGTTTTTAGTAAAAAAAAAAAGGGTGAAGATCTGCCCCTTAAAAGCTTTAGAACAGATATATATTTATAGCCTAGTAAAACACATTAATATTAAAAAAAATGATGATGATGAATTACAGAACACTGAAAAATAGTGTTATATGAAATAAATCTAGAAAATGGCTAAAAGGATACTAAAGGAATTAGAATAAGAGTAGAATAAAATTGCTAAGCATTTACTATAAAAGTAATAATCATGAAAATATATTAGGTTATATTTCATTTATTATAAATGTTAAAGTAATTAAAAACTGTTAGTTTTTAAAAGTGTTAAAATTGCAAAAATGTTTAGATTTGGTAAATTTAAACAGTTTGTAAATAACTAAATAGTTTGGTTCAAACTACATTTTATAATACAATGTGCTATAACAAAGAAAATGGTAAAATTTCAAATCATGGAACTTAGTTTAAATAGTATTCCAAAATATATCATTATATTCATTCTACTTTGAAAAATTTAAAAAAAAAAAAAAGTTTTAACTGATGATGCCCAATAGAAGCTGAAAACACTGTTGTAAAGAAAATAAAGTTGGTCTCCTTTATACTAATGTAAACATGATTTTAAATTATGATATATTCATTAATACAATATTGACATCATTTTATATATATTCACTTATCTAAAATTTTTATAATAGAAAATTTTACCAGTAGAGTTAATTTCATCACTATAAAAACTTTGTTTTAAGTAGATTTGTATTATTTGTGTTGCACTCAGTTTATTTCATTTATCTAATTGATAGTAAATTATTAAATTTCACACAAGAGACATTAAGCTGTTATGTAATGAAACTATTAATTTTAAAAAATGTTCTACTAGGATTCCAGTTTGTTGAAGAAAATAAAAAAAAACAAATTAGCTAAAACCTAGTTCCAAAAACCTTGCTCTAACAATGGTTAGTGTTGAAGATTGTTATAGATGTGTAAGAGAATCAGCTGCTACTTTGGGAAACTTTGCCAAGGCTGTTTAGCAATTCAAAACCCACTTGGCTTCAGATTTATTGAAGGAAACTTCAATGATGACTAAATCTTCATACCAAGAATTCGAGGATTATTTAATAATGCTCATAGATTAATTTTATGATAAAATCAACAATTTTTTTAGCTTTAATTTTTCAAATTATGTAGATTAATAAATTTTATCTTTTTAATTAGTATTATTTACACTAAACTTCTTTTAAAAGTACATTGCATAATCATATTGCAGTGAATTTATTTAAAAAGCATTTGAATTCTGTTTAATTGCTTTCTCTCAAGATTTACCTGATAATTTTGAATCTAATTTCAACTAAATTTTCTATAAATCTCATATAGAAATAAGACTCTAGTCTTTATTTGTAGTTGAATGCAGTGATTATTATCACAATATAATAATGCATAGTAAATAAACTTTTTTAACTTTATAAATATATAGAAATTAATTATAAATTAAATTTTTGCTACATTTTTTTAAAGAAATTAATCAAACCAAGAGGAAGCATTATTTTAATAAAGGTTTAAAAATTATATATAGGATGGCCAAAAGTCAGTTATTTGAGATCCTTTGTTTTTAAAAACAGTTAAAACCATTTTGGAACAGCTGCATATTGGTATTTGTAATTCCAATGAATCAACTGAATCACGAATAAAACATTCAGCTGTTCCAAACTGGTTTTAATCACCCTTAACGAAGATATATTTTAAGGTCAGGTAGGCCGTGCTTAAATTTATACATAAATTGTGTATGTTTAACTTGTCAAAGAAGATAAATTTGTATGCAAACTTTAAATAATAAATTGTTTGAATTATTTTCTTACTTGAAATATTGCAAGAAGTGTTTAAAAATCATAAGCCTAGAACATGTTTTGTTTGGTAAATTCCTTTGACATGAGACTGAAGCCAAAACATTCCTTATTCCATTGAATGTGATAAAATCTCTCCAATCTGATCCAAATCATTATTCTAAGATCAGATATTGAAATTTTTACCAGTTCTATGAATCATGTTCTGTATCTTTTATTAGTGTTAGGACATTGATATTCAGTTTTATCATCAATCTAGAATCACTATTAGACTAGTTTTCATCATTAATGTTTATATTATTACACCATCCCAAAGCTGAAAACATTGATTAAAATAAAATATTCAAAATGCTTAAAATGTGATCATTGGTGTATTTATCGCAATAAATTTTGGACAGTAATTTTCAAATAATCAAATTGTTTTTTATTCTCATAAATTGGATTTTTCGTTGTAAAATGTTAGTTAGCTGCCAAAATACATACTTTGGTGTTATGTTTTTGATAGCCAATACTTTACTTTAATGGATACTAATAAAAAGTATTAAAACAACAAAAATTTATTTTAATAATTTTCCTTTTGCTTTTGATTTGAATTAATACCAAAGTTAATTGTTTAATTGTGTGTATTTATTCAAAGAAATTTTAAATAGTCTCTATTTGCTTCAAATTTAAAGATTTGCGAAGCAAAATGATCCAAGTTTTTATTATTAGTTTTTATATAACAGTTTAATGAAAACTTTTATAAATCCTAAGAAATGAAAAAAAAAACTTTTTTAAATTTTTAAGATTTTTTTCATTTCTTAGGATTTATAAAAGTTTTCATTAAACTGTTATATTTTTGATGTAAAATTTATTAAAAAAGATATATTCAGTGTTTTGGTTATCTTTCTTCTCCTAATACCTTATTTCCTGTAGACTGTTTTTTTGACAGCTGCAATTTTACCAACCATAACTTTTTTTATGTAACCCCTGTTAGTGAGGGAGGCNGATACAATAGTCACGATTATTATTTTAAAAAGTTTACGTTAGGCTTAACATCGTCGAAAATTCAACGCGAAGCGACACACAACGGAGAAAAATTTCAACATAGGATAGGTTAATATATTTTTTCGTACATAATCGGTTATCCGAAATATTGATTTTCCGAACAACCCCAGTCCCCAATTGATTCAAATAAGCGACGCTCTACTGTATAATAATGTTTGACTAAGACATTACTATGATGTATTTTAAAAGATTAAAGTACATCATAAAGTTGATAGGAGGTTAGCTGTGTTGTTTCACAGATACCGTGCACGAAAATATTTTTGCTAATTTGGGTTTGTTTCTGTTTTTGTATCTTACATACTTGCATTAATCAATAATGATCATCAATTGATTGCTGGGAGTCACTGTCATGATATATTCTATAATCTTCCAGTCTTCTGACTCAATTTCAGTGTCATAATTAAGCTCTACTGGTTCTTCTCTTTCTTCCATCAATTCCCTCACAACTTGTTCTAAAACTTCATCCAATTCCTCCTGGGTGAAAGCTGTGTGAAAGTTAGAAACCTCATAAAAACCCCAAAAGTTGTTTGGTATATTTTCAAACTAATATATAAATTTAAGAACTTATTGAAACCTACAAACTACATTGTTAAATAAAGATATTTATGCAGTAGGTATGCAAAAACTTTAGTTTAGTTTATTTTTTAACCTACTTTTTCAAGTAGGTTAAAAAATAAACTAAACTAAATTATACTTACTTTGCTAGGTTTATAGTGGCAAGTATGCTGCAGATACAATGCCACTTAATTCAAAGCTTGGAAACAGCTAAATGGTTAGAAACAGGGAGACTCACTTGACAAGTAGGTGGTGACATATTCTATGAATAGAGAATAGTGAAATGCACTTCTGCATCACTTTATGTACAGCATCTTGAACAAGACATTATCAACATTTTGCATCAGTTTGCCATAGGTATATCTTCCAAATGGTTAAATATGATTAACATTTCTATATATCAATAGTTTTTCATTTGTTTAAATCTATTGTTTTGCATGAGAACTGGTATGGTGATAGTTGAGACATCATTCATTACAAGAATACTTGAAATACTTGATTCATTATGCTTAAAAATAATTTTTACAAAGTCAATTACTTCACTTTACATGTAACTAGTGAATTGATATTAAAAAATGCACTAAGATAATTGTGAAAGTGAAGAATTTGTAATGTTTTGTGCTGTATTTGTTAACTGAAAATGAGAAACTGAAAGTGAAGTTAATATATTTTTCTAGATATGGTTGAAAAGCAATCAGCATTATTGAACGATGCTATAGATGAGTAATGGTGTTTTAAATATGACCTAGAACAAAAGTGTCAGAAAACAGTGATAATCAAAAAACAGCTGAAAATGTTAATTTTTAGAAATTAAAATCAAGACAATGATTTCTACATTTGACTCCTCTATAATTTCCATAAAAAGTTTGTGCCATAACTTAACAATAAAAACCACATTCTCTGTTTAAGTACAGAAGGTATTGTATAGCAGTAATATTTAAAATATTTTTAATATTTTAATTTCTGTCTTACTTCAAGCCTTTGTTCTGTATGTATAATCTGGAACTTTATACTTCCTGTGCTGCAGCCCACATTCAGAAAAGGGTGGAAAGGTATTATTATTATTGTACTTATATTAGAACATATGCTAGCATCTTGCAGTTGAAGAATTGAGGAGAAAGCAATATATTTGGACAGTGATCAAGGTTTGAAGTTACACTTCATATCTGATTTTACTAACCAGTTGGAATCTTTAATAAGGAGAAGCCTTTGATATACATAAGATTAAGAAATAGGCTGCTGTACCACTAACTCTGTAAGAGAACATTACATACAGAAGAAAGGAAGGTGATTACAGTCGATCCCACTATAACGCTGTTGATTTTTCTGTTTTATATGAATTCCATGTTGTACGAGTCATCTAGATTTTACAAATACGTGTGCTGGGCTGTGAATGGCTCACGTATTTGTAAAATCTAAGTGACTCGTACAACATGGAATTCATATAAAATGGAATAATCAACAGTGTTATAGGGGGGTCGACTGTAATTCATTCTATAATTAAAATACTCTATTCATTATGGGATTTTGAGCTGTTTTAATAAGACATATCTATATACCAGATCTGTTTGAGTTAGAATATTTCTTTTACTCTCCATCTCATGTGTAAATGATAGTGGATTTTAATTTAGAATTTGGGGAGGAGAGGAGAATATTTTTAATTATGATTATCTTGATCTATTATAAATCTGTCTATACACAGTACATACTTGCTAATTTTAACTAATTATTGTACAGGATTGTTTGAATTAGCATGGTTATAAAGAAATGGAATCAAATGACCAGATAAATACTGGGGCATATCCAAGAGCAAATCTCTGTGCAATTTTTAATTTATGTAAGAAAATAATAATGATTTTTGGATAAATAAATATAAAATACAAAGCTATATTGCCATCACATTTCATTTCTTTAAGCCAACCCAAAAACTGAGGCGTTGGTATCCATTTTAAGTCATACTTATTTTATAGAGGAAATAAATTCTAAAGCTATATCATATTTGCAATAATAGCTTGCATTAATAATAATTTTTGGGGAGGACAAGCATCTCATCACCACCCTCTCTATCTAAGCCTGGACATATACCTATACATATATTTTTTGTAAAAATTTGAATGTATAATTCAAATTTTTATACTACTTTGATACATATATTTGTGTTAAAATATGTAATATAGTAATTTTACAAATTTTTTTTTTTGTTTAAAAATCGAATTGCTTTTTGTTTCTTGTCTGGAACATAGTGACAAAATGGCCAAAATTAGTTAGGATTAAGTGGGATTTGACTCTGTAAGCTTGCATTGTATATTATTTGTGATATGTAATAAAGGCTGTTATACATACAATCTTTAAACTTTACAATTACTGGTTACAATTTGCATTATGAAGTTATGTATATTAAGAGAGCTAATTCTTAATACATGACAATGTAGTCACTCATGTTTCAATATTGATGATGAGATTTTTGATTTAATAAAAAATAGAGAGGATTATTTTACTCTGGCATTTATCAAGTTTGAGGGCAGAATGATGACGATTGTTTTTATTTAAATTAAATGCCATTAATGGAAATGCATTTTAACATTATTGATAATATATGTAGAACTTTGATCATAATTATCTATCAGATTTTATTGAAGGATATTTACAAACACTTTGAATTATTAAAAGAATATTGTAAAAATTGTCTGAAGTCTGTTGGGAACAATTTTGATAATGATTTTGTTTATTGTTCTGTAAGGGGTGGCTGCCATTGCAAATGTAATTTTTATTGTTTAAAAGTTAGAAGTCATGTTATTTTTCAGACCTACTATAGTTATTGGGTAATTTTTTAAGTTTATTTATATAATAAAATACAACCAATTTACTTTAAATGATCAAATTGACAGTTTCAGCAATTTTTTTTTTCTTACATTATTCTTAAATCTTAATGAATTCAATCATCTCTCATAACTACATTATCTAATATAATTTCTCCATATTTTTCAACGAAATATTTTCCATTAACAACTGATCTTTCAATAGGGATTAATTTGCATTATAACATGCTCCTTTGTCAATTAGATAAGTGAAAACTTTTTACTTGCAGTAAAATATTTTAAAGAAAAATAAATTAAAAAGATTGGAAAAACATGACAATAAACATTTTTAAGATTCTTCAGTTTTAATATTAGATTCTTTACACTGCTTTGGTTCCAAATTGTTCTTATTCTAAGGTTTGAATTTTAAATTTGAAAACTTTCCTAGAAATTTCATGGCTCAGAGCACTTAGTATTTATTAAGTGCTCTGAATCATGAAATTTTTTTAAAAGTGAAATAAAATAAGCTTTGCTTTCTTCAGATTATGTAGATAAATCTGTATATCTGTAGATATTAATCCCTTCTTTCCTATGACAAATTCTATTATTTATAATTATTATATAACATCTACTTCTAACAAGTAAGAATAAGCATTTTTATAAGGTAAATATATATTTTTAGTTTTTAATTTATTCTTCTAGTATATAACTAATTAAAAATACTATTTTGAATTTAAAAAAATGAGAAAATTTTTAACAAGTTATTAAATTAGCACTTAACTTCTGAACTTCATGATTTGTGTAAATTATGTCATAAGTTATATATTTTAATTTATCCTAATTATTCATTAGTTGTGTTATGGGAGATCCGATGATGCAGGGCTACAACGATGGCTACATGGAACAGGAGGAGGAATGGGAGAGAGAAGGATTGTTGGATCCAGCTTGGGAGAAGCAACAGAGAAAGGTAACTTTTCTTTTGGTATTTCTGATCAATTGCTAAAAGTAACTATTAAATACTTTATTTAAAATTTTCATCATATTTTATATAAACAAATCATAAAAGAAAAGTTTTAAATTTATTCAATCCACTACAATGTTTCCAATAGCAATAAGCAGCTAGTTCAAGTACATTTATGTACCTATTGAAAAATAAATGTATTCGTCTTCAGATTTTATTATTTATATGTAAATTGTTACTGTTTAGTTGAATTAGATTTTTTCATAAAGTTATATCTATACTGAGAGAATTAAATTTGTTTAGAATGATTTTTTTTAAATTTATAGCAGAATTAAAGTATAAAGTGAAAACAAATTAATACAAAACACATTATGAAAATTAAAATGAATAATGAATTTATTATAAACCTATATTTATATGATTTCTTAAAATAAACTTTTATTTTGATTTTAATAATAAGCTCTCAGTTTTAGCACACACATTTTGTTTATTTTATTTACAATTATTTTATCATTATTCAATTGTTTACAGCTAAGATTAATCTATGGTAACTAAAATATGAAATGTAGTTGAAACATTGTAAGTTTTTGATGTCTGGAGAGTTTTATGTACTGTACTGTCGTATTATAAGTGTTAGCATTTTCTGTTGCACCTTAATTGATCACTGTGACACATGTGCTAATAATTCTTTCTTGCCTGACACCAAGCACATGACAACTTATTCCCTGCCACTATAGATGATTGCAATATTTCCAAAACTATTTACTTTTTCAAAAACTCAAAAACAATGTTTTTTTTTTTTTTAATTCTCTTTCCAATGACACCTAAATCTTCAGTTTGCTGCAGAGTTATAGAGCATTACACTACCTGCCAAGTGCATCTGTAGACATTCACATTAAAATTAATACAAAAATTGCCTGTTAATTTTTATATATATATAAAATGTTATGAAAAAGTAATTCTTTTTTGCTCAGGTTCCATTCTTTTTAATAACTCTTATTATAATATGTAAGTATGAATAAAACATTATTATAATGTACATTTGAGTAATTTATACTCATTGACTTGCTGATTCCATTCTTATAGTATGCTCTGTTTTGCAAATAAAAAAGGGTTCTAAATTTTTTCATTAAGACAAATTTTTTGCCCATTAAATTAAGGGCCTATTGTAATTTTAAATTCTATTAAATTTATATACAGTTTAATGTAGTGAACTAAAAATTAAAGTTTATTTAAAACTGACAATGAAAATTCTTTTTCATATCTAAACTTAGTTGATATAAAAATTAACTGGTATTTATCAAAAAATTACATTTTTTAATTTAATGCAGATTTATAAATATTAACAAAAGATTTTATACTTTTGGTTTTTGTAACAATTTATTTGTTACTTGGACGCACATGTTTCATTAACATTAATAATAACTCCAATTTGACAGATTTTTGCTATTTAATACTTGATATTAACAGTAACAAACAAATTAACTTTGTTACTGTTAATATCAAGTATTTAGGAATTTCAATTGCAAACTTATTCAGATAAGTTTGCAATTTTTTTTCTTTTCAAATGTAATTGAGCAGTATTAATTTATGAGCATTAATTCATGATGCATTTAAATTAATACATTCAGCAACAATAAGAGTATTGATATAATTTTTTCACTGGCATTCCCATTGTGCATTTTGTAGTGGCTGCATCTTCAAATTATAAAACATCAATGAAGAGGTCATTGTGTGCTACAATAATAAGTCTTCTCCTGTCTTGTATTTATTTACATGACACTTATCAATATGAAAACAAGGCTAACATCTTCAGTAGTACAAGGTTTTGAAGAATAGAGGGGGCTAAAGGAAATTAATGATGCACACTATGAATAAGATTTCTTCATTTTTTTCCCTGCATTAAAATTTAATCAAGAAAAATTTTTTAAAACTTAAAAATAATTTTTATGAAGGTTTTCCAATTAGTAATCAATTTTATTCTAAAGAACTATATAAAATGCAAACTATTTAGCTTGTAGTTTTTACCAATATTAATTAAGAGAAATGCTAAATGAAATATTATTATAAATCAAAATTTATCAAAATTTTTAAAATATACATTAAATCTTTATC